>NC_091179.1:42182880-42482880 GCF_040958095.1 Procambarus clarkii | reverse complement strand
AAAATAGTATCGAAATACTGGTAAAAATGAATATATTTACGTAATATCAAACTACATGAAAAACGTGAAAAAAGTCATTACTATACCAAATTTGAAGATTTTAACTTCGAATCATAAAGCGATGTTTCGTATTTTTTAGACCCTAGAAAAGACGTATAAAGATGTTGCTTCTAATACAAATGATAAAAATAAATGTGTTTTCATTAAAATTAACTAAAATGTTCCTGATTTTCGGTTTATATTACCGATGGAAGATGTACACGTAAAACCGTTCTAATCCGGCTGAAACGTCTATATATGCAATAAAAACAGAACTTCTCCCCTTTTCAATACTCAGTATTTTAACGAGAAACAAATAGATAATTGAAAATTAAGTATTTAAAGTTATTTTCTGATCAATTATGTGTTTGCATAATTTTTCTCGAATATATAAAGAAATAATAACAATAAAATGAAAATTCACAAAAACGTGGAAAAACGGCAAAATATTGCCTAATTCGAAGATATTTTGTTTAAATCACATAAAGGAAAAGGTGATGATAAAGGTGAAAATATTGCTAAATTCGATGATATTTAGTAGAAAACAAAATGCAAGAAAACTTGGTTAAATATGCAAAATTTGCGAAATTCTGAGATTTAAAGGCCAAATCACATATCGTGAGAAAACATGAAGTAGTATCGAAATATTGGTACAAACGAATATATATACGGATAATCACACTACATGAATAACGGTGAAAAAAGTCACTATATTACCATATATGAGGATTTTAACTTCAAATTATAGAGCGAGGTTTCGTATTATTTAGATCCAAGAAAAGACATATGACAATGTTGTTTCAAATACAAATGATAAAAATCAATGTGTTTTCATTAGAAATAACTAAAATGTTCCTGATTTTCCGTTTATATTACCGATGGAAAATGTACACGTAAAACCGCTCTAATCCGGCTCAAACGTCGATATATGCAATAAAACCAGAACTTCTACTCTTTCCAATATCTTACTCAGTATTTTAACGAGAAACAAATAGTTGATTGAAAATGAAGTGTTTAAGGTTAATTTTTATTCAATTATGTGTTTGAATCATTTTTATCGTATATTTAATGAATTAATAGCAATAAACTGAAAATTCACAAAAACGTGGAAAAACAGCAAAATATTGCCTAATTCGATGATATTTTGTTTATATCACTTAAAGGAAAAGGGGATGATAAACGTCAAAATATTGCTGAATTCGATGATTTTTAGTACGAAACAAAATGCAAGAAAACTTTCATTGTATTGCTTAAAATGCAATATTATGCGAGAATCTGAGATTTGAAGGACATATCACATATCGCGATACTATATAAAATAGTATCGAAATACTGGTAAAAATGAATATATTTACGTAATATCAAACTACATGAAAAACGTGAAAAAAATCATTATTATACCAAATTTGAGGATTTTAACTTCGAATCATAAAACGACGTTTCGTATTTTTTAGACGGTAGAAAAGACGTATAAAGATGTTGCTTCCAATACAAATGATAAAAATCAATGTGTTTTCATTAAAATTAACTAAAATGTTCCTGATTTTCGGTTAATAATACCGATGGAAGATGTACACGTAAAACCGTTCTAATCCGGCTGAAACGTCTATATATGCAATAAAAACAGAACTTCTCCCCTTTTCAATATCTTACTCAGTATTTTAACGAGAAACAAATAGATGATTGAAAATGAAGTATTTAAGGTTATTTTGTGATCAATTATGTGTTTGCATAATTTTTCTCGAATATTTAATGAAATAATAACAATAAACTGAAAATTCACAAAAACGTGGAAAAACGGCAAAATATTGCCTAATTCGATGATATTTTGTTTATATCACATAAAGGAAAAGGGGATGATAAACGTCAAAATATTGCTGAATTCGATGATTTTTAGTTCGAAACAAAATGCAAGAAAACTTGCATTTTATTGCTTGAAATGCAATATTATGCGAAAATCTGAGATTTGAAGGTCATATCACATATCGTGATACTACATAAAATAGTATCGAAATACTGGTAAAAATGAATATATTTACGTAATATCAAACTACATGAAAAACGTGAAAAAAGTCATTATTATACCAAATTTGAGGATTTTAACTTCGAATCATAAAGCGACGTTTCGTATTTTTTAGACCCTATAAAAGACGTATAAAGATGTTGCTTCCAATACAAATGATAAAAATCAATGTGTTTTCATTAAAACTAACTAAAAATGTTCCTGATTTTCGGTTTATATTACCGATGGAAGATGTACACGTAAAACCGTTCTAATCCGGCTGAAACGTCTATATATGCAATAAAAACAGAACTTCTCCCCTTTTCAATACTCAGTATTTTAACGAGAAACAAATAGATAATTGAAAATTAAGTATTTAAAATTATTTTCTGATCAATTATGTGTTTGCATAATTTTTCTCGAATATATAAAGAAATAATAACAATAAAATGAAAATTCACAAAAACGTGGAAAAACGGCAAAATATTGCCTAATTCGATGATATTTTGTTCAAATCACATAAAGGAATAGGGGATGATAAAGGTCAAAATATTGCTAAATTCGATGATATTTAGTACAAAACAAAATGCAAGAAAACTTGGTTAAAAATGAAAAATTTGCGAAATTCTGAGATTTGAAGGCCAAATCACATATCGTGAGAAAACATGAAGTAGTATCAAAATATTGGTAAAAACGAATATATATACGTATAATCACACTACATGAATAACGTGAAAAAAGTCACTATATTACCATATTTGAGGATTTTAATTTCAAATTATAGAGCGAGGTTTCGTATTATTTAGATCCAAGAAAAGATATATGACAATGTTGTTTCAAATACAAATGATAAAAATCAATGTGTTTTCATTAGAATTAACTAAAATGTTCCTGATTTTCCGTTTATATTACCGATGGAAGATGTACACGTAAAACCGCTCTAATCCGGCTGAAACGTCGATATATGCAATAAATACAGAACTTCTCCTCTTTCCAATATCTTACTCAGTATTTTACGAGAAACAAATAGTTGATTGAAAATGAAGTGTTTAAGGTTAATTTTTAATCAATTATGTGTTTGAATCATTTTTATCGTATATATAATGAATTAATAGCAATAAACTGAAAATTCACAAAAACGTGGAAATACAGCAAAATATTGCCTAATTCGATGATATTTTGTTTATATCACTTAAAGGAAAAGGGGATGATAAACGTCAAAATATTGCTGAATTCGATGATTTTTAGTACGAAACAAAATGCAAGAAAACTTGCATTGTATTGCTTAAAATGCAATATTATGCGAAAATCTGAGATTTGAAGGACATATCACATATCGTGATACTATATAAATTAGTATCGAAAAACTGGTAAAATTGAATATATTTACGTAATATCAAACTACATGAAAAACGTGAAAAAAGTCATTATTATACCAAATTTGAGGATTTTAACTTCGAATCATAAAGCGACGTTTCGTATTTTTTAGACGGTAGAAAAGACGTATAAAGATGTTGCTTCCAATACAAATGATAAAAATCAATGTGTTTTCATTAAAATTAACTAAAATGTTCCTGATTTTCGGTTAATAATACCGATGGAAGATGTACACGTAAAACCGTTCTAATCCGGCTGAAACGTCTATATATGCAATAAAAACAGAACTTCTCCCCTTTTCAATATCTTACTCAGTATTTTAACTAGAAACAAATAGATGATTGAAAATGAAGTATTTAAGGTTATTTTCTGATCAATTATGTGTTTGCATAATTTTTCTCGAATATTTAATGAAATAATAACAATAAACTGAAAATTCACAAAAACGTGGAAAAACGGCAAAATATTGCCTAATTCGATGATATTTTGTTTATATCACATAAAGGAAAAGGGGATGATAAACGTCAAAATATTGGGGAATTCGATGATTTTTAGTTCGAAACAAAATGCAAGAAAACTTGCATTTTATTGCTTGAAATGCAATATTATGCGAAAATCTGAGATTTGAAGGTCATATCACATATCGTGATACTACATAAAATAGTATCGAAATACTGGTAAAAATGAATATATTTACGTAATATCAAACTACATGAAAAACGTGAAAAAAGTCATTATTATACCAAATTTGAGGATTTTAACTTCGAATCATAAAACGACGTTTCGTATTTTTTAGACCCTATAAAAGACGTATAAAGATCTTGCTTTCAATACAAATGATAAATATCAATGTGTTTTCATTAAAACTAACTAAAAATGTTCCTGATTTTCGGTTTATATTACCGATGGAAGATGTACACGTAAAACCGTTCTAATCCGGCTGAAACGTCTATATATGCAATAAAAACAGAACTTCTCCCCTTTTCAATACTCAGTATTTTAACGAGAAACAAATAGATAATTGAAAATTAAGTATTTAAAGTTATTTTCTGATCAATTATGTGTTTGCATAATTTTTCTCGAATATATAAAGAAATAATAACAATAAAATGAAAATTCACAAAAACGTGGAAAAACGGCAAAATGTTGCCTAATTCGATGATATTTTGTTCAAATCACATAAAGGAATAGGGGATGATAAAGGTCAAAATATTGCTAAATTCGATGATATTTAGTACAAAACAAAATGCAAGAAAACTTGGTTAAAAATGAAAAATTTGCGAAATTCTGAGATTTGAAGGCCAAATCACATATCGTGAGAAAACATGAAGTAGTATCGAAATATTGGTAAAAAACGAATATATATACGTATAATCACACTACATGAATAACGTGAAAAAAGTCACTATATTACCATATTTGTGGATTTTAATTTCAAATTATAGAGCGAGGTTTCGTATTATTTAGATCCAAGAAAAGATATATGACAATGTTGTTTCAAATACAAATGATAAAAATCAATGTGTTTTCATTAGAATTAACTAAAATGTTCCTGATTTTCCGTTTATATTACCGATGGAAGATGTACACGTAAAACCGCTCTAATCCTGCTGAAACGTCGATATATGCAATAAAAACAGAACTTCTCCTCTTTCCAATATCTTACTCAGTATTTTAACGAGAAACAAATAGTTGATTGAAAATGAAGTGTTTAAGGTTAACTTTTAATCAATTATGTGTTTGAATCATTTTTATCGTATATATAATGAATTAATAGCAATAAACTGAAAATTCACAAAAACGTGGAAAAACAGCAAAATATTGCCTAATTCGATGATATTTTGTTTATATCACTTAAAGGAAAAGGGGATGATAAACGTCAAAATATTGCTGAATTCGATGATTTTTAGTACGAAACAAAATGCAAGAAAACTTGCATTGAATTGCTTAAAATGCAATATTATGCGAAAATCTGAGATTTGAAGGACATATCACATATCGTGATACTACATAAATTAGTATCGAAAAACTGGTAAAAATGAATATAGTTACGTAATATCAAACTACATGAAAAACGTGAAAAAGTCATTATTATACCAAATTTGAGGATTTTATCTTCGAATCATAAAGCGACGTTTTGTATTTTTTAGACGGTAGAAAAGACATATAAAGATGTTGCTTCCAATACAAATGATAAAAATCAATGTGTTTTCATTAAAATTAACTAAAATGTTCCTGATTTTCGGTTAATAATACCGATGGAAGATGTACACGTAAAACCGTTCTAATCCGGCTGAAATGTCTATATATGCAATAAAAACAGAACTTCTCCCCTTTTCAATGTCTTACTCAGTATTTTAACGAGAAACAAATAGATGATTGAAAATGAAGTATTTAAGGTTATTTTCTGATCAATTATGTGTTTGCATAATTTTTCTCGAATATTTAATGAAATAATAACAATAAACTGAAAATTCAAAAAAACGTGGAAAAACGGCAAAATATTGCCTAATTCGATGATATTTTGTTTATATCACATAAAGGAAAAGGGGATGATAAACGTCAAAATATTGCTGAATTCGATGATTTTTAGTTCGAAACAAAATGCAAGAAAACTTGCATTTTATTGCTTGAAATGCAATATTATGCGAAAATCTGAGATTTGAAGGTCATATCACATATCGTGATACTACATAAAATAGTATCGAAATACTGGTAAAAATGAATATAGTTACGTAATATCAAACTACATGAAAAACGTGAAAAAAGTCATTATTATACCAAATTTGAGGATTTTAACTTCGAATCATAAAGCGACAATTTCGTATTTTTTAGACCCTATAAAAGACGTATAAAGATGTTGCTTCCAATACAAATGATAAAAATCAATGTGTTTTCATTAAAACTAACTAAAAATGTTCCTGATTTTCGGTTTATATTACCGATGGAAGATGTACACGTAAAACCGTTCTAATCCGGCTGAAACGTCTATATATGCAATAAAAACAGAACTTCTCCCCTTTTCAATACTCAGTATTTTAACGAGAAACAAATAGATAATTGAAAATTAAGTATTTAAAGTTATTTTCTGATCAATTATGTGTTTGCATAATTTTTCTCGAATATATAAAGAAATAATAACAATAAAATGAAAATTCACAAAAACGTGGAAAAACGGCAAAATATTGCCTAATTCGATGATATTTTGTTCAAATCACATAAAGGAATAGGGGATGATAAAGGTCAAAATATTACTAATTTCGATGATATTTAGTACAAAATAAAGTGTAAGAAAACTTGGTTAAATATGCAAAATTTGCGAAATTCTGAGATTTGAAGGCCAAATCACATATCGTGAGAAAACATGAAGTAGTATCGAAATATTGGTAAAAACGAATATATATATACGGATAACCACACTACATGAATAACGTGAAAAAAGTCACTATATTACCATATATGAGGATTTTAACTTTAAATTATAGAGCGAGGTTTCGTATTATTTAGATCCAAGAAAAGACATATGACAATGTTGTTTCAAATACAAATGATAAAAATCAATGTGTTTTCATTAGAATTAACTAAAATGTACCTGATTTTCCGTTTATATTACCGATGGAAGATGTACAAGTAAAACCGCTCTAATCCGGCTGAAACGTCGATATATGCAATAAAAACAGAACTTCTCCTCTTTCATTGGAAAGAGGAGATGTACATGTACACATGCATGTACACACTGCATGTACACATCTTACTCAGTATTTTAACGAGAAACAAATAGTTGATTGAAAATGAAGTGTCTAAGGTTAATTTTTAATCAATTATGTGTTTGCATCATTTTTATCGTATATTTAATGAATTAATTGCAATAAACTGAAAATTCTCAAAAACGTGGAAAAACGGCAAAATATTGCCTAATTCGATGATATTTTGTTTAAATCACATAAAGGAAAAGGTGATGATAAAGGTCAAAATATTGCTAAATTCGATGATATTTCAACCTGTCCTCTTAAAAAGAACGTCAACAGTTGGCGTTTGACTCTACGGCTGTTTTTGGACGTTATTTTGTCTTAAACTACGTCTATTTTCGCTTCCATGGACTATCTCTTGTTATACAATGAAATACCACACTCTTATTATTCTATAACTCACTGACTATGCTCTGATATATGTTCTTCAAGTAAAAATACATATATTTTTGCCTTAATTAGGCCATAATCCAGAAAATTCCAGCCCATCGATCTTTATATTTAGGAAAACATCTAATAAATTTGGAAATGAATTTTTCGTTCGCCGACAGTTTCCTGTTACTATTTAGTCTTTTATGCTTTAATGTCGCTGGTCATTGTGACTTTCCCAGGATTTATATATGTTTTGTAGTAGCATTTAGTCACACTACAGTAATTTAACTAATGGGAAACCTTTATAGTCGTCGTAAATTAGTAATAATCATTTATCAAATAATAAATTAGCAAACATGTACAACTTCTTATGTTACGACTTTTCGGGTAGGCCGTTCTGTTTGTTTACAACCCCAATGCTTCAAAAAACACAATACTTTTAATATATAAGTGACTAAGTATGCTCTAATACATGGTCCTCAATGAAAATTATGTTTTTTTTTGTTAATTTGTCCATAATGAATAAGATTCGTTACTGTTGATCTTTATATTAAGAAAAACATCTAAGAAATTTGGTATTGAATTTTCGTTCAAATAAAGTTTCCAGTTACTAGTTTCCTAGTTATCCTTAAATGTAGGTGGTCATTATTTTACTGTTATGTATATAGAAATTTAGCATTATGCATTTATAATACAGAACAATTTGGTCATTCCACTGCCTCATAATTATATAAAATACATTGTGACAAATACTTGATAATTAAAATCAGAGTTTTTTGACAACTATAAAAAATCCTGTTGAAATCATGCCGTTTTGAGTTGTCATACGCTTCTTAGTAAATAATACTGTGTAATGTTTGGCACAATTTATCACTGTATTTACAAACTGTTTAGGTATTAATGTATTCATTTTTTTTAATGTGTAATATGTTACTTAATCCTAAACTTCTTTTGCAACATTTATATCAGTTATAAATAATTGTCGCGAAACGGCGTATGAAAAAATAAATTTCGCCAAATGAAATTAGTGTATCGGCGATCGAGCGGCCATATTTAAAAGTGCATACTCTTGTCACTGTCCTGACATTAGTTTTCGATGTACGTATTTCATTTTTGTACCAATGTGTTCGCAATAGAATGTTCTAGAAGAACATAAGTATAAAACGTCACATAAATATGTGTTCGACCGGCAACATATATAAAAACTACGTCGATTATACTCGTCGTGTCAATAATACAATTGTTTTACCACGCTGATTCAATGCCATACTGTTTTCTCAAATAAGCTCTTCGGCTATTAGAGAAAACGTAAATTTCATGGCGAACATTTGTAAACTATCCCCAAGTAGATCTGATCTATATTGGAATTTATACAAATATTTATTCTCGTGTTGCCCGCCACTGTCACCCTTGAGTAACCAGAAACGGATATACAGTAAAAACTAGGCTAACTCATCCTAATCCTTGCACAAGCCCTCCAGAATTTATTTATTGAAGATCAGCAAAAAATTATTGCGCAGCTCATATTATTACAGTTTAAGAATGAGATTTCCTTGTTCTAAAGGAATGAAAATGACACTGCCTTAATCTCAGTCGATTAAGTCAGTGTCTGGGATGCTCCCGGTGCCCGTGCCTGGTGCTCGTGCACCAGGCACGGGCGATAGTGTACGTTTAATTGTTCTTTTAGTGTAAATAACGGAATAAAATGTAAGACATATAGTCTGCAGATCTTTTTCCAGATGTCTTTTATTTTTTTTCCTAAATAAAACTAAGATATTGCGAATTTTGCTTAACAAGTACATTAATTATTAACTTTTTGTCTTTATTATTGTTATAATTAAAAGAATTACATCTTGTTTTTTTGCTTATGTACAAAACATAGTCTAATAACAACAGTTCGTTGCCCCTAAATCATCACAACATAACCAGTTTACTCATGTCATCGCCCCTAAATCAACAAAAACAACCAGTGTATTATTGTAAATAAGTATATCTTATGATTTCTTAGCAATGGTAAGACATTTTTAAGACTCTAACCTTCGTAAGAAGGTATGCTGTATACGAACTGAACGACCGCGCTTCACAACAAAAACATGGCCACATGAGTTGGATTATTCCGGTAATATTGAGCTACTGTTCATTGTTATTAGTTTACCAATACTGTTAGGGAATGTCATAAGAGTTAGGGAATGTCATAAGAGTAGTCACAGGGCAACCAAAGATACCCAGCTTCTGGGTACGGGATCTTTGCCCGAAACGCTATGCGTGCTAGTGGCTTTACAATAATAATAATAATTTATTTAGGAAAAATATATACATAGATGCAGAGTTACAGTACAAACATTCTGTTTGATTTATAGATAGAGGTAGTACATACAATACCTAAAGCCACTAGTACGAATAGCGTTTCGGGCAAGATTGTAAAATCATCATTATTCCTATTTTCTCTCTTAACCCCCAGTGTACCTGTTACGGCCCTCTCGGGACGCAACGGGGTTCTCACTCTGATGTTGTTAGAGGAAGATATAGGTATCCGTTCCCAAGCCAGTAGTGGCTATCAAGGGATGAGATCCGTGACGCAAGTAACTTAAAAGGGAGTAGGGAAAGAAAGTTAAGAACTTAATATTATATAATGTTCACCATCACCATTTAAATATATAAAAGTAAAACGTGCACAAGGGGAGGGTATTAACACTATACAAGGGGATCGTGCACAATCTAGTCTTCTGCTGAAGACTATGGATCCTCGAAGCTAGGTGCCGAGTCCGCGGTGCTTTCTTCGTGGCCTCAAGACGTGTCCTCTGAGAACGCCGAGTCTACCCTGGCCACAGGTCAGCCACAACACAGGTCCACTGGGGGCACCGTCGTGGAGGCCGTCAACCACACGTCCAGCAGGTCTGCTGGCAGGTACTGAGCCACCAAGGCTGGCACGGCCACTCCACGAACGATAAAAGGGGTACGCCCTAGACAGGAGTCTCGTGTGATATCACCAATCACCCTCCTGTCCTCAATACCCCAGTGGATTATCGTCTCCAACCGTCGGTCCCGGGTAAATCCTTCCACTGCCACTCCACTGGCAGGCTTAACACACCACAGTGTTCTTCCGGGGGGACGACGTCACAACAACTGCAGCAAACTTCAAGGTATGGAGACTGGCTGCCTCGGGTAGACTGACTACACCTTCAACACAGTGGTCCCAGGTCGGCTCTGTAAGCAGACACGTCATCAATAACAGAGACACTAAAACACCACACTTACTGCCTCAGATACAAACGCCCGACATATCCAGTCCATAGATGGCGCTGTCGTCGGAGCACCACCTCACCAGAGGTCAGGAGCGGCGGTGTTGAGTGCTGAACCAGACTGGAAACTGGTCCTCGAGGCCAGTACACGCTGTCCTCACTAGGTGTCGTCGTTCGTTTGGCGGGGGTTTCGGGAGCTGACCCACAGATGGCGTGTTTGTCACTGCTCCAGGCTCGGACGCTGAATCCGGGTCCGTAACAGTACCTTCTCGTATATTAATAAATAAATAACCAGGTTTTTTTATGCGGCTGTGCTGAAAGCCTGACGTAAAATAAATCATTGTGTCGGAGAACAGGAAGCTACAAATTAGGCTTGTATTGAGGTTCCCCCCTCCCCCCTTTCCCCCCAATTACAGGTCTTGTCTAATTACCACAAGCTACCACAAGCTACACTAGCTTCACAAAGCTTCCTGGCAATACGTTAGTAATGAATAAATATGATATGTTAGGCTGACCTAACCTAACCTAACCTAATCAAACCTAACCAAATCTAACCTAACCAAATCTAACCTAACCAAATCTAACCTAACCAAATCTAACCTAACCAAATCTAACCTAACTTAATCAAACCTAACCTAACCTAACCTAACCTAACCTAACCTCACCTCACCTAACCGATGCTTGGATCGTCGACTTGATTTGGTGTCACCATTTCTTTATTTTCATTTAATTTCTTTATAAAAAGATACTTTTTCAGATTAAAATTATGTTTTTTCGTGTTGTACATTCAGTACCAACATTATAATGAGTAAATATATCTTATTTATTCATTACTAACATATTGCCAGGAAGCTATGTGAAGCTTGTGTAGCTTGTGGTAGCTTGTAATTAGACAGACCGCCAATTACTGGTGGAGTAAATCAGCCTAGCCTACTTCTTCCTAGCATAACCTAGCCAACACTAGCCAAGCCTAGTCTACCCTTGCCTAGCCTAGCAAACAGCCCTTGAACCCCCTACTGTTAAGACTGCTCTCTGATTGTACCTATGACACCTATTATTAATTTCCTTCTGTATCTTTAGCTCCAGTATGTTGTTATATTATGCTGTGCAAATTTGGGACCTGGCCCTCTAGTATCTTACATATATGTATTATTTGATGCCATTCTTGTCTCGTGTCCAGAGAGTAAATTTTGAGAGCTTTGAGACGGTCTCAATTATTTAGATGTTTTATCATTTATATGTTTGCTGTTTATGGTCTCTTTATTTCCTCTAATTCAGAGATTTCTCCTGTTCAGAAAGGGGGAGTCAGTACCGAGCAATACTCAAGATGGGACAGCACCAGTTATTTGAATAGTATTAGCATTACTGTGGGTAGGGTCTTTGAATTTTAACATTCTCATAAACCATTCCATTATTTTTCTGGCCGCCACTATATTTGCTCGGTTATGTTCACAAAGTGTGAGGTCGTCAGACGTCGTAATTCTCAGATCTCTTGCATGTTTGTTCCTTCTTAGAGTGGGTCTGATTGTGTCCTGTGTTCCTTGTTTCATTTAATTTCCTCGTTTCTACTACTTCAGCACCTGTAACTTATCACTGTTAAAATCATGTTATTTCTGTTTTTTCAATGTCTCCTACTGTGCCAATTTACTTGTGTCTTCTGTATCATCTGTAAAGTTTCATTGTTCAAATTTCAGTTATATTTTGCTTGTATTTTCACATGTATTAATTTTATTTTTATCTCAGTTTAATTACTGAAAAAATGCCAAGAAGTTAATATGTAAACAAAAAGTGCTTATGAGATTTGCATGTCACAACTCTCATTTGCAGTTTTTGGATGGTGGTGCAAATATGCATCCTACCGTGTTCTTGTAGTTTTATATAATTAATCTAAACTGATTCTATTTTATGCCTGGTTTTAAATAGTTTTGTACCTTTTGGGTAAATTTTACAGCAGCCCAACATCAATTTCAATCGGTGATATTGTTTCTCATGCAGTCGAATATCTGAGAGCTCATTGCAACAATGGATTCCAAAAATCCAAGTAAGTTTCATTATACAGTAATTAGGATTAGGTTTCCTTTATCGCTGTACTAGATTTTAATCATATTGCATACTTTATGATAGCCCAAATTATCATAATTTTCAGGACAGAAAAGTGTATGAAGCAGTCTTTCATGCTACATTTATCCATTTAGCTAAGAGTATAATTAGCAAATGATTCACAAAAATATTAATTACACAATTTGATAATTGTCCCAGACAGACGTAAAGATCATTGCATCTTCGTTTTCTGATGTGTTGTTTTGTCATCCAAAGATTGTACATTATTACCTAAAATTCCAATTTAGAATATTTATTAAGTATTACTTAGTTTGCTTTCATCTAGAGTATGCACCTCCTCTCTTGGATTGCCTACCCTCCATCCTTCACCAGACATTAAATATCTTTGCTTATACTAAGTATTTAAAGTGCAATCAATACCTGCTTGATGGGGTTCTGGGAGTTCTTTTACTCAGCAAGACTGGCAGTAGGCCAGGCTTG
Organism: Procambarus clarkii; assembly: GCF_040958095.1. Lineage (NCBI taxonomy): Eukaryota > Metazoa > Arthropoda > Malacostraca > Decapoda > Cambaridae > Procambarus > Procambarus clarkii. The sequence goes on along the minus strand of NC_091179.1, from coordinate 42,469,558 downwards.
ACTTGTGAGAGTTGGGTCCACCAGGCTGTTGCTTGGAGTGGCCTGCAGGCGCACATACCCACCACAGCCTGGTTGGTCCGGCACTCCTTTGAGAAAACTATCTAGTTTTCTCTTGAAGAAGTCCACGGTTGTTTCGGCAATATTTCCTATGCTCGCTAGGAGTATGTTGAAAAACCGCAGACCTCTGGTGTTTATTCAGTACTCTCTGATTGTGTCTATGGCACCCCTGCTCTTCACTGGTTATATTCTACATTTTCTTCCATATTGTTTACTTCAGTATGTTGTTATTTTACTGTGTAGATTTGGGACCTGGGCCTCCAGTATTTTCCATGTGTATATTATTTGGTATCTCTCTTGTCTCCTTTCTAGTGAGTACATTTGGAGAGCTTTGAGACGATCCCAATAATTTAGGTGCTTTATCGAGTCTATGCATGCTGTATATGTTCTCTGTATTCCGTCTATTTTAGCAATCTTCACCTGCTCTGAAGGGGAAAGTGAGTACTGAGCAGTACTCAAGACGGGACAACACAAGTGACTTGAAGAGTACAACCATTGTGATGGGATCCCTGGATTTGAAAGTTCTCGTAATCCATCCTCTCATTTTTCTGGCTGCCACAATATTTGCTTGGTTATGCTCCCTAAACTTTAGTTCGTCAGACATTATTATTCCCAAGTCCTTTACATGTTACTTTCCTACTATGGACAAATTTGATTGTGTTTTGTACCCTGTATTATGTTTAAGGTTCTCATTTTTACCATATCGGAGTACCTGGAATTTGTCGCTTTTAAACATCATGTTATTTTCTGCAGCCCAGTCGTAAACTTTATTAATACTGTATCTACTTGTAGTTTTTCAATATCTTCAGCAGAGGTCATTTTTAAGCTGATTTTTGTGTCATCTGCCAAGGATGATCCAATGCTGTGCCTTGTATATGATTCTATATCTGATATGAGAATAAGGGAAAGCAATGGTGCAAGGACTGTATCTTGAGGTACAGAGCTTTTAACTGTTCTTGGACTCGATTTTATATGGTTGACTGTTACTCTTTGTGTTCTGTTTGACAGAAAACTGAGTATCCAGCGTCCTATTTTACCAGTTATTCCCATTGACCTCATTTTGTGTGCTATCACTCCATGGTCAAATTTGTCGAATGCGTTTGTGAAATCCGTGTACTGTATACCTGTGTAGAGGGGCTATGTCTGCTGCTTTAAGCGCATCTGGTATTTCCCCCGTGTCCAATCTCTTCCTACTCACTATACTGAGTGCCTGTGCTAATGTCACTTTGCATTTCTTTATAAATATTAAATTCCATGAGTCTGGACCCGGGGCTGAGTGCATGGGCATATTGTAAAATTCTCTTTCAAAATGTTCCATGCTCGTGTTGATATTGGTTATATTTACAGGGGTTTGGATATCACGCATAAAGAAGTTGTCCAGATTTTTTACTTTCATGCTGTGCATCTGAGTGCTAAACATATCCTCATACAACTTCTTTAGGATTTCACTAATTGTAAAATTAGTGTTATGACAAATTAGAAATTTGTCATACTCAATGTATGAACCTTCACTAATACAAATAGGTCCAATATTGGCAGTGATATTTTCTTATGATTTAGCATAAATGAGGAAATATTTTGGGTTTTCCTTTATTTCTTGAATTGCTTTTTGGTCTAGTTGCCTCTCTTCAATCTGATATGAATGCTTCAGTCTCTGTTTTATTTCTACAATCTTCCTGTTTAAATTATTCCTTCTTTGTATGAAAAGTTGTCTGCTTAATCATTTCTGTTGTTTTTTGTATTTTTTTGTATTGTCACCTGCGTTTTCTTTCTACGTTGGACCTCTTTCTGGCTTTCCTCAAAGGAACATGTTTCAGACAGACTTCATAGGCTTCAGAAGTCTGTTTTTCTATTCTTTGTGTATGATGTTTATTACTTAGAACACATTCCCATTGAACGTTCGTAAGTTCCCCATTTATTTTTGCCCAGTCTATCCTTTTATTATTATTATTAAAATTGGATTTATTGAATAACCCTTCTCACTTGTTGTTTCTCTTAGGCCTACTACCATTATTAATGTTAGTTTTCACTTCAATGTTGTCCGAGTACGTAGTGTTTGAGACAGTAATGTCACTGATTAGCTCGTCATTGTTTGTAAATATCAGGTGCAGCGTGTTTTCGTTCCTAGTTGGTTCTGTAATCTGCTGACTGTGCGAGAATTTGTCACAGAATGTCAGTAGTGATCTGACCTGTAGTTTGTTATTTCCAGGTTGATTTCCTGCTATAATGTTATTTTTACTATTCTCCATTTTAAAATGGGCAGATTGAAGTCTGCAAAGAAGATAATATCTGGTACTGGGTTTGTTAAGTTATCAAGGATATTCTCTATTTTGTGTATTTGCTCAGTTAATTTCTCAACTGTTGCATCTTGCAGTTTGTATATTAAAATAATAATTAGATTTATATTTTCAACCCTGATTCCAAGTACCTCTACCACCTCATTAGTTGAGTTCAGGAGCACTGTTCATGCCAGTTCCTCTTTAATATACAGACCTACTCTTCCACCTGACCTTATTACTCTGTCACATCTATATAAATTATAATTTTGGATCCAGATTTCACTATCCATGTGGTCTTTTGTGTTGAATGATTTGCTCATTCAAATCATTCATTCATCATTTGCTCATTTATTTGATCATTCAAATATGAATGATTTCCCATATTGTGTGTGACTTCTGGTGAGCTTAGGTAGTTCTACATTATAATGTAATTATACTGTACTGCACAGTTTATCATAACCCAAATTATCTTTATTTTTCAGTCCTGAGAAACGCTTTACAGCGATTATGTCCCTCATGTAATATTATCGTGAACATTAATCAACATGTCTGCAAGTGTGGCTATAGGCTTTTTGATGCCAAACGTAAAGCTCAGCCGGAAAGCCAGGCTCAGGCAAATATCAAGAGATCAGAAAAAAAACATATACCTGTTGTACATGGTAAGCTCACTTATATTTTTATTCACAATGTTTAATATGGAAATAAATAACATAATTGAATAATTTAATTTTATTTAAAGGAAATATTTTACTCCCTTTCATATTGTTGTAAAGATTACCAACATATATTGTCAAATGAGCAATTTATGTCATCTGCATTTAAAATACAGCTTTCACACACTTCACGTATTTGTGTTGGATAATATCATTTTCCAGCTTTACATAGAATACTTTGTGTTCTTTATCTATGTTCAGATGAGTTGCATAAAAGTGTGCAAGATTTACAACACCAAAAGAAATTGAAGGAGATTGAAGAGGAGATAACAAGGCTTCGAGCAATTTATGATTCCCAAAATAACAACCCAAAAAGGCGGACAATTATGTACACTGGCACTTCGTCTAGAAAAAGCAGAGCTTTAGGTATTAGTATTATTGTCAACAGTTAAATATAATCACTAACTGATCTTAAATGTAATTATAAATAACTTGTTATAGTAATATATTTTTTACTGTTTTTTTTCTATTACTAGGCACACCATCAAATCCTTTCCCTTGCAGTCATGAAGTAATGAAGCCTCCAGTTTCTGTTGTAGACGTTATACCCCAAAATATCAATGGTATGTTATCTAATTATTTTAGAGAGATACAAATATAAATGCATTGCCATAGTAACCAAGGACTAAGTTGCAAATACAGTGTGTGTGTGTGTTTGTGTACATATATATATATATATATATATATATATATATATATATATATATATATATATATATATATATATATATATATATATGTAACTGAAAACTCACACCCCAGAAGTGACTCGAACCCATACTCCCACAACTGGTATGTACAGGGACGCCTTAATCCGCTTGACCATCACGACCGGACATAAGGAAGTGATAGCCGAGGCTATATGAACCACTTCCCCGCCGGCACTCGGATGGTAATCTTGGGCATAGCATTTTATCAAATCACCTCATTCTTTGGGGCACACGTGAGGAACACAAATGCAAACAAGCCTGAATGGTCCCCAGGACTATATACAACTGAAAACTCACACCCCAGAAGTGACTCGAACCCATACTCCCACAACTGGTATGTACAGGGACGCCTTAATCCGCTTGACCATCACGACCGGACATAAGGAAGTGATAGCCGAGGCTATATGAACCACTTCCCCGCCGGCACTCGGATGGTATGGGTTCGAGTCACTTCTGGGGTGTGAGTTTTCAGTTGTATATAGTCCTGGGGACCATTCAGGCTTGTTTGCATTTGTGTTCCTCACGTGTGCCCCAAAGAATGAGGTGATTTGATAAAATGCTATGCCCAAGATTACCATCCGAGTGCCGGCGGGGAAGTGGTTCATATAGCCTCGGCTATCACTTCCTTATGTCCGGTCGTGATGGTCAAGCGGATTAAGGCGTCCCTGTACATACCAGTTGTGGGAGTATGGGTTCGAGTCACTTCTGGGGTGTGAGTTTTCAGTTGTATATAGTCCTGGGGACCATTCAGGCTTGTTTGCATTTGTGTTCCTCACGTGTGCCCCAAAGAATGAGGTGATTTGATAAAATGCTATGCCCAAGATTACCATCCGAGTGCCGGCGGGGAAGTGGTTCATATAGCCTCGGCTATCACTTCCTTATGTCCGGTCGTGATGGTCAAGCGGATTAAGGCGTCCCTGTACATACCAGTTGTGGGAGTATGGGTTCGAGTCACTTCTGGGGTGTGAGTTTTCAGTTGTATATAGTCCTGGGGACCATTCAGGCTTGTTTGCATTTGTGTTCCTCACGTGTGCCCCAAAGAATGAGGTGATTTGATAAAATGCTATGCCCAAGATTACCATCCGAGTGCCGGCGGGGAAGTGGTTCATATAGCCTCGGCTATCACTTCCTTATGTCCGGTCGTGATGGTCAAGCGGATTAAGGCGTCCCTGTACATACCAGTTGTGGGAGTATGGGTTCGAGTCACTTCTGGGGTGTGAGTTTTCAGTTGTATATAGTCCTGGGGACCATTCAGGCTTGTTTGCATTTGTGTTCCTCACGTGTGCCCCAAAGAATGAGGTGATTTGATAAAATGCTATGCCCAAGATTACCATCCGAGTGCCGGCGGGGAAGTGGTTCATATAGCCTCGGCTATCACTTCCTTATGTCCGGTCGTGATGGTCAAGCGGATTAAGGCGTCCCTGTACATACCAGTTGTGGGAGTATGGGTTCGAGTCACTTCTGGGGTGTGAGTTTTCAGTTGTATATAGTCCTGGGGATCATTCAGGCTTGTTTGCATTTGTGTTCCTCACGTGTGCCCCAAAGAATGAGGTGATTTGATAAAATGCTATGCCCAAGATTACCATCCGAGTGCCGGCGGGGAAGTGGTTCATATAGCCTCGGCTATCACTTCCTTATGTCCGGTCGTGATGGTCAAGCGGATTAAGGCGTCCCTGTACATACCAGTTGTGGGAGTATGGGTTCGAGTCACTTCTGGGGTGTGAGTTTTCAGTTGTATATAGTCCTGGGGACCATTCAGGCTTGTTTGCATTTGTGTTCCTCACGTGTGCCCCAAAGAATGAGGTGATTTGATAAAATGCTATGCCCAAGATTACCATCCGAGTGCCGGCGGGGAAGTGGTTCATATAGCCTCGGCTATCACTTCCTTATGTCCGGTCGTGATGGTCAAGCGGATTAAGGCGTCCCTGTACATACCAGTTGTGGGAGTATGGGTTCGAGTCACTTCTGGGGTGTGAGTTTTCAGTTGTATATAGTCCTGGGGACCATTCAGGCTTGTTTGCATATATATATGTATATGTATATATAAATATGTATATATATATTATATATATATATATTATATATATGTCGTACCTAGTAGTCAGAACGCACTTCTTGGCCTACTATGCAAGTACCGATTGGCTTAATAGGCCAAGTGACTTTTAATTTTCAATAAATTGTTTCCTTTTTTTTAAATATTATTATTATATTATATTAAGAACATAAATTATTGATTTAGTTATGTTAGTTTAGATTAGGTCAAGATAAGTTAGGTTAGGTTAGGTAGGCTTGGTTAGGTTCGATCATATATCTACATTAATTTTAACTCAAATTTAAAAAAATTTAGCTCATACATAATGAAATGAATAACTTTATCATTTCACAAGAAAAACATTTGAAAAAATATTGAAATTCTGGAAAACTTGGCTTATTAGGCAAGTCTGGCCTTGCATAGTAGGGCCAAGAACTCTATTCTGGCTAGCTATCTATATATATATATATATATATATATATATATATGTCGTACCTAGTAGCCAGAACTCACTTCTCAGCCTACTATGCAAGGCCCGATTTGCCTAATAAGCCAAGTTTTCATAAATTAATATATTTTCTCTATTTTTTTTATTATGAAATGATAAAGCTACCCATTTCATTATGTATGAGGTCAGTTTTTTTTATTGCAGTTAAAATTAGCGTAGATATAGGACCGAACCTAACCAACCCTACCTAACCTAACCTAACCTATCTTTATAGGGTAGGTTAGGTTAGGTAGCCGAAAAAGTTATGTTAGGTTAGGTTAGGTAGGTTAGGTAGTCGAAAAACAATTAATTCATGAAAACTTGGCTTATTAGGCAAATCGGGCCTTGCATAGTAGGCTCAGAAGTGAGTTCTGGCTACTAGGTACAATATATATATATATATATATATATATATATATATATATATATATATATATATATATATATATATATATATATATATATATATATATATTGTACCTAGTAGCCAGAACGTCGTACTCGGCCTACTATGCAAGGCCCGATTTGCCTAATAAGCCAACTTTTCCTGAATTATTATATATTCTATAATTTTTTTCTTACGAAATGATAAAGCTACCCATTTCATTATGTATGAGGTCAATTTTTTTTATTGGAGTTAAAATTAACGTAGATATTTGACCGAACCTAACCAACCCTACCTAACCTAACCAAACCTATCTTTATAGGTTAGGTTAGGTTAGGTAGCCGAAAAAGTTAGGTTAGGTTAGTTAGTCGAAAAATAATTCATGAAAACTTGGCTTATTAGGCAAATTGAGCCTTGCATAGTAGGCTGAGAAGTGTGTTCTGGCTACTAGGTACGACACACACATATATATATATGTATATATATATATATATATATATATATATATATATATATATATATATATATATATATATATATATATATAATGTCGTACCTAGTAGCCTAGAACGCACTTTTTGGCCTACTATTCAAGGCCCGATTTGCCTAATAAGCCAAGTTTTCCTGAAATAATATATTTTTTCTAATTTTTTTCTTATGAAATGATAAAGCTACCCATTTCATTTTGTATGAGGTCAATTTTTTTTTATTGGAGTTAAAATTAACGTAGATATATGACCGAACCTAACCAACCCTACCTAACCTATCTTTATAGGTTAGGTTTGGTTAGGTAGCCGAAAAAGTTAGGTTAGGTTAGGTTAGGTTAGGTAGGTTAGGTAGTCGAAAAACAATTAATTCATGAAAACTTGGCTTATTAGGCAAATCGGGCCTTGCATAGTAGGCTGAGAAGTGCGTTCTGGCTATTAAGTACGACATATATATATATATATATATATATATATATATATATATATATATATATATATATATATATATATATATATATATATATATATATATATATATACATATATATATATATATATATATATATATATATATATATATATATATATATATATATATACATATATATATACATATATATATATATATATATATACATATATATATTTATATATATATATATATATATATATATATATATATATATATATATATATATATATATATATATATATATATATATATATATATATATATACATACACATACCTTAATTTATTGCCTGGCAATTCTCTAATTGCAGAGTCTCCCGGTGCTGCTGCTGTTGAAGTGTTACCTGAAAACTTTGATGGTATGTCACATTTGTTATTATTTAAAAAAAAATTCCATATATATATATATAATATATATATATATATATATATATATATATATATATATATATATATATATATATATATATATATATATATACATATTATATATATATATATATATATATATATATATATATAGGGACCTACTATATATATATATATATATATATATATATATATATCATATATGGCTATCCTCTCTGAAATTGCAGGGAAAAGGACTTGGGTCCTTGATGTATGTAGGGTGGATCATAGTAGGCTTAAGTTAAATGCCTTATAAAGACCCTTAGGCCATTTTCATAGTCATTCCTGATGCAAATGTCCTGTCAAGGGTGTATAGATAGATGAATAAATATGGTTGTAGATAAATGGATAAAGGGGTAATATTATATAGTAAACACATTTGTAAAAATATTATTATAAATTATAAATACTGTATATATATATAAAATTATTTAAATTTATATATAAAAATATTTTTTGGTCAAAATATTGACTTATAGTGTGAATGAAATATAAAATAGCTAAAGAAGATAGTCTAAAAATCAGTGTAAGATTATAACTAAAGTATAATAATTTCAGCCGCTGCCGAACTTGCTGCAGAAATAAAAAAAATCCAAGAATCGCAAGTGAAGATTTCTCAATGGCAGCAAAGAAGAATGAAGGCTGAAATTTCTTGGGAAGAAAGTCGGTCAGTTCTATTTGAGTGGGAGGTGTCTAGGCACGCTGTTCCAGTTGAAGGTACATACACAATACTTATAAGCATATTGTCTATTTACATCAGCATATCAGTTTACATTACAACTTATTATATTTGCATTTTTTTTTAGTTATATTTTTTGAATAGAGAGTGGGTACTTCGTTTTAAATATACCTGAAGCATTTTATCACTAATGAAAAATGTTTATGTATACTTATAGACCATATTTTTTTCCTAATTCTGCATGATCTGAAACTGTACAGAAGTCTTTTTTGACAAAGATGCGATATTTTTGAACATATGTTTTCAAATATTTTCATTTGACAGACACCAAATGCTTCAAATGTAGGATTGAAGCCAGCATCAAATGTGAAGATTGTCATCGCCTATTCTGCTACCACTGTGATATGAAAAAGCATTTTTTAAACCCATTCCATGATAGGTTTTCCTGGGCCAGTGGATATTATGAAGCATTGCCACCAACTGTGACTGTTGACCTTAATGGGACATTTACTGACTGGCGTATGTAAACCAAAAAATTCTTTACATATGAAAACTTTTCTTTTTACCAAGCTATTACAATATAAGTACCAAAATATTGAAAGAAAAAAATAAATAAATTTTTTACTCAATAAGCAATTCAATTTTTATGGCATTTGACTTATTAAATATTATTTAAATATGCAATCTGCTAAGTTTATTATTATTTTCTTATTCAGAACCTGTTGTGCCAGTTCCTGTGCCAAAAATTTCCTGTAACTGTAAAGACTATAACCTTAACATAAAGAGTTCTGACATCATGTGTACTTTCATAATGCTCTCAGGTATATTTTATTTAATATTAAGTTTGAACACATAAGTCTATGAGTATTTGCATCACTGAATATAGTAGCATCACTGAAGTTCTAGTGAGGATACCCATACCCAAGCATGTGGACTTCAATCTTTGAGACACAAACATATCCATTCAGTGATGGAGATGAGTTTTACAAAAGATTCAAAATAAGCTGCTTTATTTTAGGAATAAATACTAAAACTAAGCTTTCTAGGCAGGTATGACCTTTATCTGCCCATATTTGAATGTCAAGAGTGTGGATACAGCCTTCCTGCAGATGCTAAGATGTTGTATGATGGTGGATACTTCTGCTCATCAGCCAGGAAAAGTAACACATTCTTCAGCACCAAACTCCTGAACAACTGGCATTTCCTTAAAAGGAACAGTCCAGGTTTATCAATGAAATCCTTGTTAATAGCGCTCCAAGCGCTTGGCTCTCGTAATGGAAGAGTAAGTATTTATTAATTTTATATATGTAATGTAAGTACCTGTATACATTAAACTGTATATATAATAATACATAAAAATATGAACCCACTCCACACATTCTCTTGTGCCACTTACATGTACAAAACCTTGTTCCTAAATGCACATCCTGATCTGAAACTCTTCCTTGATAGATGTAAAGGATCCCATAATCACCACACCAGAAATCAATATCTCTCTGATATCCCCCGAGTCAAACTAAATCTGTGCAAACTCTCTATGCAAATAAAGTAATTGGTTATTGCTCCTAATTGGTAAACTCTTTATTAAATTAAAAGCTGTCCAGCTGTTCAAAACATTATTCAAAAGTAAAACTAAAAAGCATTAATTTCATCCTTATAGTTTCCTACGTAGTTCTTCAAACTTGCACTGTTACTTGTGCTACCCACTCCCCCAATATATATGGCTAACTCATGCAACTTGCATGGCTTAGCCACATCTGGGCCTAGTGCTGGGAACTAGGTTCCCTGCACTATGCTGGGAACAAGGTTCCCAGTATTAGGCTGGGAACCAGGTTCCCAGTACTAGGCTGGGAACGTAGTTGTTCAATCTTGCACTATAACTTGTGCTACCCACTCCCCCAATATATGGGGCTAATCCATGCAAATTCTATATTCAGTATATATTTCAGGATGGTTGCATCAACTTTGAAGCTGCTAAATGAACATTCCAGGAGTGGAGATTTATGCAGTATGAACTTGCAAATGTCCAAAGCTACAATAAGAACGTGTGCCCTGCTTGTCATACTAACCCATTTGCCATACATATTGATGGCAACAAAAAGTTATTCCGATATGAAAAAGTTGGAAGGTACAGTTCTTAAATAATTTTCCTTTTGTAAGATAAATTTTTATTTTTCAACAATTAATACATTTCTTTTAGGGCAACTTATATATCACAATACATTATTCGTTATGTAAATATATCAATATCTGAAAAATTCTTACATGCAATACATAATAGCGTTATTCATGTATTACAACATTAAGTAATATATATTTACACAATCATCAAAATTGAAAACAAATCAATGTAAATTATGTAAATACTGTCATTTTGTTTCTTTTAGAGGATTGAGGGAATCATATTATTCAGAGAGTGTCTTTGCTGCTGACAATGATGTGACTAATCACCTTAACCATATAGAGAGCTTAAAAACAAAGGTAAATATTATGTGTACAGACTTTGTAAACTGTACATAGATTTTATATTTTTATTTATATATACAAGACTTTTTACATTCTTGTACAGCTACTAGCACGCATAGTGTTTCAAGCAAGTCGTTAATCCTATGTTTCCCAGAATATGACCCCACCAAATCCATTAACAACCAGGTACCCATTTTACTGTGGGGTAAACAGGGGGGGGGGGCATAGTTAAGGGTTGATGCCCAGTAAATCTCCAAGGCCAGGATACAAACCCAGGACAAAGCGCTCGCGAAACGCCAGGCGAGTGTCTTAACCCACTACACCATTGGGAAAAGACAGTCATGATGTCTTACAGTTTACAGAGTTAATATATATATTATAACAAGTAGTTAGGTTTTTTTTAACCCACAGGCAAGTCAACCAGTAAAACATAGAGTACTCAACGTTTGTCAAGAGCTACATATATATATATATATATATATATATATATATATATATATATATATGATATAAATATATAATATATATGATATATATATATAATATATATCATTTATATTTGATTTGCAGAACAGCCAAAATTGTGGTGTCTCGTTGTGGAAAGCGGCGCGAAACGAACCGTATACACACAAATCCCTGGACCAGACTGGCATAAGCCTTGCATCATGCCGGCATGGTGTAATTCTCAAAATGTGCAATATGACTCGTGGTGAGGTTTTTGGCTATGCACACTATCTCCATATAAATTACTTCAAAAGTGCCAAGTACATCTGCCAGGACATTATTTGTCAATACTGGCCATGGGCCCTGAAAATTCAAGAAAAAAATAAGAAATTCACCCTACTGGAGACAAAGCCGTTCCTAGGTGTTTTGCATGCAAAAGCACATGCATGGTATTGCCAGGTAAATAATTATCATTTGTCAAAATAACGGGTATAAATGTAACATTATTTTAGGGTTAAAAAGCTATTAATCAGAATAAAGTATTTAGTCATAATTAAATTTTTGAGCAATCGACTAATATTCTTTCCTTGTAATTATTATGCAGTGTGTTACATCTTAATTATAGGTCCTGTATGGAGGACGCTGGCAGCACGGAAGTGGTTTGACCACAGGTGAAGAAACCGAGCAAATTTTCAGCTATATGTCGCGGTACAACAGTACCACCAAAAACATGTTGAAAGCCGGTTAGTTTATAGTGCATTGTTACAATGAGGAAGGTATAATCTATTAAAACTTGTTAGTGATATTTATTATGTGTAATGAAGATGACTTCAGTAACTAGCAACACCTGGTGTCACCCTACAACTTTGTGTATATGAATTGGATTTGATTAATATAGCAAGTAAATTATAGATAGTATAAAAGTGAATGTTGACCAGACCACACACAAGAAGGTGAAGGGATGACGACGTTTCAGTCCGTCCTGGACCATTCTAAAGTCGATTTTGATGAGGAAGTAGACAGGAAATAAATAGGCTAGAGAGAGCTGAGGAGCAAAGTAAGGTGTATTTTAGGGGATAGTAATAATAATAAGAGCTGCAGATGGCCTATTGGCCCATACGAGGCAGCTGCTATTATAACCACTGAATGAGAAGGAGATAGGAATAAGAACTAACTAACACACCAACAAACTAACACACTTCGTAGCAATCTAGTTCACAGTGCTCCTCAAAAAAAAAAAAAAAAAAAAATGCTCCTGCTGCTGGTGTCTACTCTATTTCCTGTTCATCTTGTACAATACTTTGGCAAAACTGGCTGTACACTGAATGACAGACTTAAAGAACACAAGAGAAGTGTTAAGTCTGCAGACACTAACAATGCTCCCTTCTGCCTTGTGAGGGATTCTAATCATCCCATAGATTGGTCTTCCTCCAAAATAATCTTTCCTGCCTCTACTCTCCACAGACGCCGTCTTGTTGAATCGGCTCTAATACACAATGTACCTAACATGAACTTGAGTCCTGGCTTTGTTGCTGTGGACTCTTCCCTTTCACAGTATATACTCAAATGCTGTAATCTTTCTAACAAACGTGACCTAACATAAGCCTACCCCTTCCATTTATCTATCTTTTCTTTCTCTTTCCTTTTCTTTCTCTCTTCTCCCTTTTTTCTGTTCATTGTCTTCTCCTACGCTCCCTTGCTATCGTCTTCTTATTCCTATCTCCTTCTCATTTGGTGGTTATAATAGGAGCTGCCTCGTATGGGCCAATAGGCCATCTGCAGCTCTTATTATTATTACTATCCCCTAAAATACACCTTACTTTGCTCCTCAGCTCTCTCTAGCCTATTTATTGCCTGTCTCTACTTCCTCATCACAATTGACTTGAGAATGGTCCAGGATGGACCGAAACGTCGTCGTCCCTTCACCTTCTAGTGAGTGGTCTGGTCTACATACTTTAGCCACGTTATTGTGACTCATCGCCTGCATAAAAGTGAATTATTTTCATTTTACATATTCATTGAAGGGAGTTATTTTTTGTCCCTTTTTTCAGAGCGTGAAGAAGAACTTAGTGAATCTTCATTTTTTTGGAACCAACGTAAACATGACTCTTTAGCTCATGTTCTAGCTTCAAGATTTTGTAAGGCAAGTAATTTGCTTTATTCATTGAATATATGCAACAATGATCATGAATCACTAATATAAGTGCACAGGAAAAAAAAAACATTCAAAAATAAAAATAAAAATAACATTTACTGGCATTAAACAGCCTTCATCAGCAGTTAGGCTCGTAAGGATTGTTTTTTTTTTTTAATATCAAATATTAAATAAAAATTGCAACATTTATTATACTAACAGGGCAGTTTTTCCTCCTGTTGATAGGCAAAAGAAGCTGCAGAGTTAATAAGAAAGGAGTTAGCTGACTTATCTCTTGATGAAAAACAACTTCTCATCTGGATTGCAGAGTTAACCAACTTAGCCCAGAGTTTAAATAAAAGGTTTGCTTGTAAAATATATAGTAAGAAACACTGTTTTGAAATACTCTTATATATTTTAACAAGGTTATTGTACTGTAAAATCAATGCAGTACCATAAATCATAAAATTGCCAAAACATTTCTTTATTATTTTAATTGTTTAGTTCTTGTACAGTAATTGTCAGCCATCATAAAATGCCATTGTGACCATTGCCTAAAAATTTAAGTTAAATTTTTTTTTAATTAATCAGGGACTTTACATGTTTGAATTTAGTAAACATTATAGTAAACAGTATCCTCTATTCTCAACAGATCAGTTTCTCAAAATGATGTTCAAAATGGGATAGAGTTAGTATGTGACTCAATTAGAACCAAGAAATCCCAAATATCCGGTGTAGCAGGTATGTTAAAGCTTATGTATAAGTTAGGGACTGATAAAACAAACAAAAATCTTTTAGTGTTTGTAAAATACTTCAAGAAAACAATGACTTTTTTTTTATCTAAACACATCTAATGTCATTTATTTCTCAGGTAGATTTGTATGGATACCATCTCACTTAGGTGTTGTCCTATGTAATTATAGGTAATTGTCAAAATTAAGTTGAGATATCAATATCTATGGCAGGTGCCTGCAGGTAATGAATCTGCCAATGGAAATCATTCCAGTTGTAAACTATGTGAACAAAAGCTAGGACATGCTGTCTATCACTATATATGTGATTGCCCTGTTATCAATGACTTCAGAACAAATGGTATGATGTACTTTGAGTTTTGTTATTACTTCATACACTCAGGAATATTGGAAGATATTCTTGTGCTGTACCCCGATTTTGTTAGTGGAGGCTAATAGATCAGCCTTACATTTCATATTCTCTCCAGATTCCATGTATGACTGGCTGTCCTGTGAGGTTTTTGATCTACACTGTGGTCTTTCATACATAATAGGATAGCAGCACATTGCTGTGTATACCTAAGCTTGTTAAAAAAAAAAGTGGTTGGCAAATATTTATGTAGTGTGTTCTCCTACTTTTGTGTAGGTATTCACTACTAAGTATATACAAAACAAATTTATCAACTATAATCTTATATACTAGTAACAAAGTGTTTCTTTCAGCTTCAAGCAAAATGAGATCACGATACCGTGCAAAGATTGAAGCAGACAAGAAAAAGTTGAGGGAACTGATAGCGGTCTACAATGAAGACAATACAGAAAAACTTAGTGTGGAGATTGCTGAAGAGGGGAACTTTCCATGGTATAATGACACTCCTCAACCAACTGATAATGGTAAGTATATTTGGTTAGTTTTCTGTGCATATTGGCCTTGTCAATGAGGATAAATATTGTTAGCTACTAACATGTTAATTCAAACTGACTCATTATGGTAATGGACAAATGGAAGTCCATGCCTAATTTATATTGTTAAGATAATAATATTAACAAGATACCTTAAAAATGATTACATATGATTGCATTGTTGTTGCATAATACATGCATCCTACAATGACAGATTTGTTCATGTTCCTTATTAAATAATTTACTTTATATTTTATTTTTGAATATTTTCAGTTACTCTTCAAGACAAGAGAAATGCTGCAGAAAAGCTGCATATGTACAACAGGACTATGGAAGAACAAAATGTCATTCAACTTGAAATGAAAAGTTACTTGGATTTCTACAGAAAAAAGCTTGAAGAGATAACACAAAGACTAGATGATGTACAAAACAAAAGTGCTCCACCCTCTTGGATAATTGAAGTTAGTATCAGGTATCAATATTAACTTAATTACTCCACTGAAATAAATGTTATTGCATTATAGCTACTTGGTAAATATTTTAACAGGTAGCTTAATCATTGTTGTTTGTGTCTAAGCTAAGTAAAATTAGTAAAAGCATTTTGTAGACAAAAATTGTAATATATTTTCATTATCACTTTTACTGGTTAAAGTTTAAATGAAACACTTGTTAGGAAAACAAACATTTAATTTAAAAAATACCTGAAATAATGATGTGTGTTTGTTTTACAGGAACCGGGTAAATACTCAATAAAGAAGTCATCATTCCAGCATGTAACCAGTGGACTTACGGCCCTCTTGCTAAATATAAGAAAATTCTATCAACTTAAACTAATTGAGGCAACTAACCTGTTTTCTGAAGACAGGGAAGTAGAGTACAACAAATTTCAAACAGACAGTCAAGATTCCGAGGATTCCGAGACCGACAGTGACAACAGTGTAGTCAGTATTGAGTCACAGACTGACAACGAAGAAATGGAAGAAACACTCTTCCCTTTGATTTGAGTAGCTTTAAGTAGCAAAGCAAAGATAAAATAACAAGTATTCTCTACCCCTGGGTTGGCAAATGTTCTTTGCCCAAATCATCGTCATGTTAATTTTGCATCCCTATGTTGCTCAAGAAAGATTTGTTTTCAAATTAGTTTTTATTTTTATTAATTACCCTCAAAGTTTTGTTTAGTTTAGAAATGCTTATTAAATAAATTGTAGTTGTAGTTATGTGCAATTTCTTTGCTTTCCTTCAAAAAACACAAACACAAAAAAAAGGTAAACATGAAAAATGAGTGCCCAAATGAGATACAGAAAACTTTTTTAGTATCAGTAGTTGACAAATGGAATGCATCAGGAAGTCATGTTGTGGAGGCAGACTCCGTACAAAGTTTCAAGTGTAGATATGACAGCCCAGTAGGTTCAGGAAACTACTTCTTTTGAGATGATGCTTCCTAGCATTACGTAAGTAATGAAGAAATATGATATATTTACTCACTATAATGTTGGTACTGAATGTATAACATGGAAATACACATTTTTACTCTGAAATAATCATATTTTATAACGAAATTATACGAAACTTAACTCGCAGTTCAACACAGGAAGTCTACATTCTAAGCCTGGTAGCACTCGAAATTATTGACAACACTGAAGTAGACAGCTTAATTATTTCTGACTCCCTTTCTTCACTACGAGCAATAAACAGTTTGCAATCATGTAATAACGTGCTTGTCTTGGAAGCTAGACATAGATATATAAGAATAGCAAGAGGGGTAAATATAAAAATGTTGTGGATTCCTTCTCACATTGGCATGCAAGAACATGACAATAAATAAGCCTCTGTATCTCTTTCCACTTCGGCTCACAAGATGGGTATAGGGTGCATAATAAATGCGCTAAAGAGAGAATGTTGTGGCTTTGGGTAATTAGATGATTCAAATTTTGTTATAAAATTATGTTAGTTTAGAGTAAAAATAAGTTTTTTTTTCATGATGTTCTACATTCAGCACCAACAATATAGTGAGTAAATATATCGTATATTTATATTTATATATTTATTTATTTATTTAAATATATATATATATATATATATATATATATATATATATATATATATATATATATATATATATATATATATATATATATATATATATATATATATATATATATATATATATATATATATATATGTCGTACCTAGTAGCCAGAATGCACTTCTCGGCCTACTATACAAGGCCCGATTTGCCTAATAAGCCAAGTTTTCATGAATTAATATATTTTCTCTAATTATTTTCTTATGAAATGATAAAGCTACCCATTTAATTATGTATGAGGTCATTTTTTTTTAATGGAGCTAAAATTGACGTAGAAATATGACCGAACCTAACCAACCCTACCTAACCTAACCTAACCTATCTTTATAGGTTAGGTTAGGTTAGGTAGCCAAAAAAGTTAGGTTAGGTTAGGTTAGGTAGGTTAGGTAGTCGAAAAACAATTATTTCATGAAAACTAGGCTTATTAGGCAAATCGGGCCTTGCATAGTAGGCTGACAAGTGCGTTCTGGCTACTAGGTACGACATATATATATATATATATATATATATATATATATATATATATATATATATATATATATATATATATATATATATATATATATATATATATATATATGTCGTAACTAGTAGCCAGAACGCACTTCTGAGCCTACTATGCAAGGCCCGATTTGCCTAATAAGCCAAGTTTTCATGAATTAATTGTTTTTCATCTACCTAACCTACCTAACCTAACCTAATCTAACTTTTTCGGCTACCTAACCTAACCTAACCTATAAAGATAGGTTAGGTTAGGTTAGGTAGGGTTGGTTAGGTTCGGTCATATATCTACGTTAATTTTAACTCCAATAAAAAAAAATTGACCTCATACATAATGAAATGGGAAGCTTTATCATTTCATAAGAAAAAAATTAGAGAAAATATATTAATTCAGGAAAACTTGGCTTATTAGGCAAATTGGGCCTTGCATAGTAGGCTGATAAGTGAGTTCTAGGTACGACATATATATATATATATATATATATATATATATATATATATATATATATATATATATATATATATATATATATATATATATATATATATATATATATAAATATATGTATATATATTTATATATATATATATTTATTTATTTATATATATACAAGAAGGTACATTGGGTTTGTGAGAATACATTGGATAGTACAGTATTTACATTCTTGTAAAGCCACTAGTACGCGCAGCGTTTCGGGCAGGTCCTTAATCTAACAGATAATTTTAAGTAGGTAATTTCAATCAGAATTGATAAATGATAAAGATACAATACAAGAGAAAAATGAGATGAGAGAGATAAGTAAGTATATTAAAGCACATTGTTATATTAAAGCTCTGATTGATTACATTGACAGCTTGATTAGTAATTTAAACAAGATTAATAGACACCATACAGCAGATTGACAGCACATATAAGACAGCAATGATCACAATGGTAAAGATGTTCAGAATGGGTACATAAAGATTGGGAGACTGGGTAGCAAAAGATACAGATAAACAAGATTTATAAACACCTTCAACTATTCCATGGTCCAGGGATTTTCTGAAAAGGAGTTTCACTGACAAACATAGTGAATTTGCCAGTTCAGTTCCTTTACGACTTGGGACTGAAATACATTTTCACACTTTGGGCTTTTGAGTCTTTTAGTTTGTCAATGCTCTTCCTGATTGTGTAGCGTGTAATTGGTATTTCCCTTAATTCATTCTCTTTACCTCCGACAAACATTTGTGTGGGTGATTGGATGTCATTCAAGCTTTCTAGTGTGAACACTGATGTAAAGTATTCATTCAGTGTGTTTGCTGCCCTTTTATCGTGCAACTTAACATTGTTAGTCTCATCTTTTATGGGTCCTACTCTGCTGTAATGGGTTTTTGTTTGGGTTTTACTTCGTATATATTTGGCCGAAACGCTATGCGTATTAGTGGCTTTAGGTATTGTATTTTAAATTTAAAATATTTGCCCCAAGGAGAGAGTTTATTGGGAGTACTTAGCTGTGTCATTAGGCAGATAATTAACTATACAATTTGCTGTGCTCCGTCCTTTTACAAATCCATTGACCCACATCCCCTAACCTACGTATTTTGTGCAATAGTCGGTTTCGGATGATCCTTTCGAACATGTTGCAAGTGCATGACATGAGACTGAAAGGTCTGTAATTGCCAGGGTCATTGGGTTTCTGTATGGGAACAAATATTGCATGTTTCCATTGTGTGGGCAACACTCCACTTGGGAATGACTTGTTAAACAGGTGGAGTATTGAGTTCCCAGACACTTCACCAGTGCATTGAGTATGTCGTAGGTGATGCCATCCTCACCAGGTGCTGTAATTTTATCCTTTTCATAGCCCCCTTTACTTCCTGGGCTGTGATTCGTTCCTCATACTCGTCATCACTAGATTGTGCTCTTGTTATCCTAATCCTTCTGTCATTTTGTCGGAGGAGCTGTTCCCTGCTTACTTATGCAGGGAGGGAGGAGGATGATGCTGCATCACTCAACTTGTGTATTAGTTCTTCAGCCTTACCCTGGGGGTCTTTGTGAGCCGCAGGCCTCTGTCCCCTTAGCTATCTGAATTTTTGCCAACACTTGTCTTGCAGATGTTTCTATTCCAATAGAGCTAGTGAACGCTAGCCCTTGTCTTTCCCTTTGTAACTCATCTGCAATGTATGTACCTTTACCTGAATTGAAAATCTAATCTAAATCTAATCCATATGCATAGAGATATGCAAATGAGAGAGTAATAGAGCGAAACCTTTAAAATACTGAACAATTTGAAGGATATTGATTCATTCAATTTCTTCAAAAGGTCAGATGTAACACGAAAAAAGAGCAAAGGTTTCAAGCTCAACAAGCCACAATGTAGGAGTAACAGCAGATGCTTTTGAATCCATAGGGTTAAGAACCCCATTGAAACCGCCTACCCAAAGAAATCGTAAATGCTAAAATTCTCAAGAACTTTTAAACTCCAGCTTGAAAAAAATTATCAGGACAAATGTGGTTGTCACATATACATACTGTTCTTAAAATATTTCCCCATTTTGCACCCGCAAGATAACGTACAATTTAAAAGGTTGACGAATGTTAATTTTTTTGTTTGCAAAGCTGTTCACTTGAGACAGTTAAGAAAGTCCCAGCTGTGTCTGGGTACAAGTGACAGGATGAACGATGAAGGGTTTGCTTCCTATTGGCAAGCTCCTATGGTGGTGTGTCCACTCACATGATGAGTGGCACTGCCCAATACTGTCACTATATTCATAGTGACATTATTGGGATGGACAGTATTGGTGAGTCCAGTCACAGGATGAGTGGCGCTGCCCAACAGTGTCACCATGGTAACAGTATTGGCCACTTAATCTAGAGATCTTGATCACCACTACAATTTTGACCCATTGCTCCACTTTCAGCCCCTTAGTGTGGCGATCCAGAGAGGAAATGCTCACTGCATCCATGGCTCTAGCCTGCCATCTGAAGAGCTGGAGGAACTCTAGAACCTGTGATGTCTTGTACAAAGCATGTAACCAATGTTGTAACCCTTTTTGTGTAATGAAATATTATAATAAAGTTACACACATACTAAAAGAATAGGGTGGTAGACAAGATGAAAGTGTTCAGTGAGGATCCACAAGGTCTTCTCTGAGAACTCTTTATTTTCTTCTCCGCGGCTGTGTCCCTACACTTGCACAAGAGGTGGTACCCCTTTTAGGTTTAAAAAAAAATTATATATATATATATATATATATATATATATATATATATATATATATATATATATATATATATATATATATATATATATAAATATAAATATATATGACAATGTCAGACAACTGAGGAAAAATGAAACAGGAATTTCCTTAAGTACTTTCGAATATTAAATACATCTTCAGAAGGTCATTTTACAGATCGAGTGATGGGTATAAATAGGCAGGAGAGAGTGGTGAAGTAAGGTGAGGTACAATACTTGGACAACGCAGACGGCCCATTGGCCCATCTGATGGGCCAATGGGCCGTCTGCGTTGTCCAAGTATTGTACCTCACCTTACTTCACCACTCTCTCCTGCCTATTTATACCCATCACTCGATCTGTAAAATGACCTTCTGAAGATGTATTTAATATACGAAAGTACTAAAGGAAATTCCTGTTTCATTTTTCCTCCGTGGTCTGACATTGTCACATTCTTAATCACGTGTTTATTTTCGTGATATACACACATAAATATATATATATATATAAATATATATATATATATTATATATATATATATATATATATATATATATATATATATATATATATATATATATATATATATATAAAAATATATATATATATATATATATATATATATATATATATATATATATATATATATATATATATATATATATATATATATATATATATATATATATATATAAAGATATATATAAAGATATATATATATATATATATATATATATATATATATATATATATATATATATATAAATATATATATATGTCGTACCTAGTAGCCAGAACGCACTCCTCAGCCTACTATGCAAGGCCCGATTTGCCTAATAAGCCAAGTTTTCCTGAATTAATATCTTTTCTCTAATTTTTTTCTTATGAAATGATAAAGCTACCCATTTCATTATGTATGAGGTAAATTTTTTTTATTGATGTTAAAATTAACGCAGATATATGACCGAACCTAACCAACCCTACCTAACCTATCTTTATAGGTTAGGTAGCCGAAAATGTTTGGTTAGGTTAGGTAGGTTAGGTTGTCGAAAAACAATTAATTCATGAAAACTTGGCTTATTAGGCAAATCGGGCCTTGCATGGTAGGCTGAGAAGTGCGTTCTGGCTACTAGGTACGACATATATAAATATATATATAAATATATATATAAATATATATAAAAATATATAAATATATATAAATATATATAAATATATATATAATGTGTGTATATCACGAAAATAAACACGTGATTAAGAATGTGACAATGTCAGACCACGAAGGAAAAATGAAACAGGAATTTCCTTAAGTACTTTCGTATATTAAATGCATCTTCAGAAGGTCCGATATATATATATCTATATCTATATATATATATATATATATATATATATATATATATATATATATATATATATATATATATATATATATATATATATATATATATATATATATAGAGATAGGAGCATGAAATAAACTCCTGTGAAGGTGTCCAACAAGGTGACCCCTTAGCCCCCCTCCTTTTCTGCCTAGCTATCAAAGAGGTCATTGATAGTCTGACAAGCGAGCTAAACATCTGGTACCTGGATGATGGCACTCTCGTTGGAACCCCGGAAACCATTTTGGAGGATATAAGGAAAATCCAGGAGCAGGAAGCAGCCTTAGGCCTCATTCTCAATGCGTCCAAATGTGAAATAATCTCCCGCAACCCAAACATCACTGGGCAAATACAAAATGTTCTTCCAGAAATTCTCGTTGTCGAGCCACCGGACTGCACTCTCTTGGGTGCCATTGGCCCACGAGAAATCAAGGAGGTCCTGGATGCAAAAATCACTGATCTAAAGAGAATGCTGGACAGGATTGACAAGATTGATGCCCATGATGCTCTCTTTCTCCTCACAAGATGCCTGTCTCTCCCTAAGTTGACCTACTTTCTGAGATGTTCTCCATCCTACAGCAGCCCTAAGTTAAATGTGTATGACACCCTTCTGATGTCCATGCTGGTGAAAGTCCTTAACCTGCCATTGGACGACTCTCAGTGGGAGCAAGCAACCCTTCCTGTAAGACTCAGCGGCCTTAGTGACCACACAGCCTCCCAAATTGCTCTACCAGCCTTCCTTTCCTCCTCCCACGACCTCGTCGTCATCGTCATCGCACGACCTCGTCATTTTGGGTGAGGTGATATGCGGGTATAAAATGAAAGCTGTTTAAATCATAGCATAAGTAAGAACTCTGTTGAGTGTTTGCAGGTTATAGTTGTGTGTGTGTAAACTAAAATTCTTTGAAAATGTAATAAGTTATTACAAAACGCGTTCAAGTATCGTGTCAGACTAGAAATAAAAATGAATTTTGGAGAATTGATTTTTCAGTTACCATCAACAGTGAAAATAAACATAAGAAATATTGAGAAAATTCGTGTTAGAATTATTAATCTTACTTTTCCGGTCATATTTATTAATATATGTCTAAAGGAAAGACTGCTACCAAAGTATACTAATATTATATATAATATATATATATATATATATATATATATATATATATATATATATATATATATATATATATATATTATATATATATATATATTATATATATATATATATATATATATATATATATATATATATATATATATATATATATATATATATATAACTGTGCTTGGGGACCCATCACCCTTAACTACCCCTACTCCAAATTAATCAACAAAAATCTGAAATTACAACCATCACACAGAAATAACCTGCACACGTAAATAACATCACATGAAACAAGAAGGTATGACAGGATGTGCAGAATACCACCGTTGAAAAGCAGAGGTGCAACAGGAACTTCTGAGAGAAGCACACATGTGCAGTACCACAGCCAGGCTGTGGTACTGCACATACTGCACAAGGATGGATTGATAAATTAATATATGGACTACTGACTTTAAACACAAGTTTATTGATTTTATTAAAAAAATATATCATATATGTTACAAAAATACTTAGGAATTTTTTCTTAGAAATTATATTGTTCTGTAAAGGAAGTAAGATTGATGGGAGTCACCTCTGACTTAATTACATAAAGTTTATTGATTTTATTACAAAAATAAATCATATTTTACATAAATAATATTTTGTTTATATTTAGTGTTCTGTAAAGGAAGTAAGATTGATGGGAGTCACCTCTGACTCAATTACATTATCAAAAAATAGTTTATTATCTGCTATTATCACAAATAGTGCGTTATATATTTATTATCACAAATAGTGCGTTATTTTCTTCTGAACCATCATGACTTGCCCTTTTCCAACAGATTCATCTTCCTTCTTGACTATCTTCAAATTATTTCTTTCTTCTTTTCTATTTGATGGCTTCAAAATAATGGACGTCTTCGACCCTTCTAAGATATGATCTTTGGGAACCCTGATGAAGGTACTTGCTTCAGCAGTAAGTAGACACTGATGTGCTGAAAATGTGGAAAACATAACATATATAATAAATATATATTTCTTGCAAAAAACAAAACACCAAAATCACAGAAATTTGGAACCATAGTAGTCTGTAGACAGAGGCATCCAGGCATTACAACAATCGGTAGACAGAGACCAAGAAAGGCAATTGTGGTGCCACAATGGTTTCCAAGAATCCTAGCATAGATTATTTGAGTTAAAATTGGTTTACTTTTACCAAGGGGCCATTTGGAGGTAGGCCCACCCCAGTACCCACTGTGTGTGTATTCTTCCAAATAGTGTAGAGGTGCCATAGGCACAATCAGAGCACTGTATAAACATCAGAGGTCCTCGGTTGTTCAACGTCCTCCCAGCGACTATAAGAAATATTGACGGAACAACCGTGGACATCTTCAAGAGAAAACTGGACTGTTTTCTAAGAGAAGTTCCAGATCAGCCGAGCTGTGGAGGGTATGTGGCTCTGCGGGCCGCTCTAAGCAACAGCCTGGTGGACAAAACACTCACAATTTGAGTAGTTCACAATTTGGGAAGTAGAAGAACTCCCAGAACCCCATCAAGCAGGTGTAATGTACTCAGGTAACTAGTGCCCAGACACAGAAACTAGACACCTCTAGACACCAAACTAGACACAGACACTAGACAGAGTTCCACATAAGAGGTTGTTCTGGAAACTGGAAAATATTGGAGGAGTGACAGGTACGCTTCTAACATGGATGAAAAATTTTCTGACTGATAGAAAAATGAGGGCTGTGATCAGAGGCAATGTATCGGACTGGAGAAATGTCACAAGTGGAGTACCACAGGGTTCAGTTCTTGCACCAGTGATGTTTATTGTCTACATAAATGATCTACCAGTTGGTATACAGAATTATATGAACATGTTTGCTGATGATGCTAAGATAATAGGAAGGATAAGAAACTTAGATGATTGTCATGCCCTTCAAGAAGACCTGGACAAAATAAGTACATGGAGCGCCACTTGGCAAATGGAATTTAATGTTAATAAATGCCATGTTATGGAATGTGGAATAGGAGAACATAGACCCCACACAACCTATATATTATGTGAGAAATCTTTAAAGAATCCTGATAAAGAAAGAGATCTAGGGGTGGTTCTAGATAGAAAACTATCACCTGAGGACCACATAAAGAATATTGTGCGAGGAGCCTATGCCACGCTTGCTAACTTCAGAATTGCTTTTAAATACATGGATGGCGATATACTAAAGAAATTGTTCACGACCTTTGTTAGGCCAAAGCTAGAATATGCAGCAGTTGTGTGGTGCCCATATCTTAAGAAGCACAACAAACTGGAAAAGGTGCAAAGACATGCTACTAAGTGGCTCCCAGAACTGAAGGGCAAGAGCTACAAGGAGAGGTTAGAGGCATTAAATATGCCAAAACTAGAAGACAGAAGAAAAAGAGGTGATATGATCACTACATACAAAATAGTAACAGGAATTGATAAAATGGATAGGGAAGATTTCTTGAGACCTGGAACGTTAAGAACAAGAGGTCATAGATATAAACTAGGTAAACACAGATGCCGAAGAAATATAAGAAAAATTCACTTTCGCAAACAGAGTGGTAGACGGTTGGAACAAGTTAGGTGGTGGAGGCCAAGACCGTCAGTATTTTCAAAGCGTTATATGACAAAGAGTGCTGGGAAGACGGGACACCACGAGCGTAGCTCTCATCCTGTAACTACACTTAGGTAATTACCTCTACTGTAAGATAACTAGTGGGAAAATGCAAGTAATGCAATCTAACAAGTGAACAAAACAAATTAAGAGTGCGACACGTGGTAGCAACACTGCCACTATGAAAACACCCACTACTCCATCGACCGGGATAATTTTGTAGCAAGAGGAGGAGGAGAAGAATGGCTAAAAATGACCAGACTCTACCACCAACTCGGTCAAATGCTAGAGAGGACGCAAACACAGTGGCCTCCTTACCAGAGCCTCAGATATTATCACGAAGTAAGGCATCCAGCACTTTCACTAACACGATAACATCATTTATATTTGCCAACATCCAGGGTATAAAAACACGCAAATCCAATGAAGTTCACTTTATAGATGGTCTCCTTCATGAGGCAAATGCAGTGTTTGCAGCCCTAACAGAAACCCACACAAAGGACTACCATGATGGTGAAATATGGATCTCAGAGTACAATCTTTTCATATGTGATAGGAAACACCGGCTTCAGGGTGGGGTCAGCCTCTACATCAAAGACACACTCATCTGTACTGAGCTGCTAAACACCTCAAATGATATGGTGGAAGTGCTGATAATCAAAATAGAGATCCTAAATGTACTTATTGTCCTTGTATATAAGTCACCGGAGACAAACCCTCAGCAGTTTAAACACCAACTAATGAAAATAGAGCACTGCTTGGAAAACCTCACAAATCAAGCTCCGCACATCATCCTGCTTGGGTGACTTCAACCTACGGCACCTGAAATGGAAGCACCTGGCTAATACAGTAATATCAGAAAGAATACCAGGAAGTAGCCTAAATGAACAGGCACATGCAAATGACCTGCTACGGATGTGCGACAGGTTTGCCTTAAACAAGCAAATAGTAGAACCAACTAGGAAGGAGAACACGCTGGACCTCATTTTCACTAATAATGATGAATTGATCAGAAACATAATGATTACAAATACCTGTTACTCAGATCACAACTTAATTGAAGTTATGTCAACCATGGGGAATACACCTTCAAGACCAGTCCAGATTTCCGGTGGAGGAGATTTCAGCAAATTCAACTTCAATAATAAACAGATAAACTGGGAGCAAATAAACAAGGACTGCATAGAAATAAACTGGGAAGAACAGCCAGAAAATGCATATCTGAACCAGTGCCTGGAAAAAATAAGCTCAGTAGCACTAAAAATATGTTTGAACCGCATACCCCTAAGAAAAAAGAGGAAGAGATGCAGATTGGAACGAGAACGTCGTTCCCTATACTGTATAGGCAAAGAAAGCGAATCGCGGAACAACTTGAGAGTCGCACCCTATCTCAAGAACGGCGAAGAAGGTTATGTAGAGAATTAGAAACAATTGAACTCAAAGCTACAAGAATCATACAAAACCCAGGAGAGGCAAAGAGAGCAAAAGGCCATCAGTGAAATAGAGAGGAATCCGAAATATTTTTTCTCCTATGCAAAATCAAGATCAAAAAACACATCTAGTATCGGGCCCCTGCGAAAGGGAGATGGAACTTTCACCGATGACAACAAAGAAATGAGCGAGCTACTGAGGAAGCAATACGACTGTTTTCTGCGAGCCATTAAACGCACTAAAGATTTCTAACCAAAATGAGTTTTTCATGGATATGATACCAACATCAAATCATATATCAGACGTCACCCTATCCCCACTGGATTTTGAAGAAGCCATAAACAGTATGCACTCTGCACCAGGCACGGATTCTTGGAACTCCATATTCATAAAGAACTGTAAAAAACCACTATCGCAGGCCCTCCACATTATGTGGAGACAAAGCCTAGATACTGGCGTTATCCCTGATATACTAAAAACAGCAGAGATAGCACCACTTCATAAAGGAGGAAATAAGGCAGAGGCCAAAAATTAGACCGATAGCACTAACATCGCACATCATAAAATTTTTTGAGAGAGTGCTAAGAAGTAAGATCACAAAATACATGGAATCACAGCATCTGCATAACCCCGGACAACATGGTTTCAGAACAGGGCGCTCTTGCCTGTCGCAGTTGCTGGACCACTATGATATGGCATTAGATGCTATGGAAGACAAACAAAATGCTGATGTAATTTACAAAGATTTCGCAAAAGCTTTTGATAAATGACTATGGTGTTATTGCACATAAAATGCGTTCAAAAGGAATTACCGGAAAAATAGGTAGATGGATCTACAATTTCCTGACTAACAGAACACAATGTGTAATAGTCAACAAAATAAAATCCAGCCCATCAACCGTGAAGAGCTCAGTCCCCCAGGGTACTGTGTTTGCTCCAGTACTTTTTCTCATCCTCATATCGGACATAGACAAGAACACAACCTATAGCACTGTATCATCCTCTGCAGATGACACTAGGATCTTCATGAGAGTAGGCAACATAGAGGACACAGCAAACCTCCAATCAGATGTAGATCAGGTCTTTCTATGGGCTACAGAAAATAATATGGTGTTTAATGAAGATAAGTTCCAGCTCATGCGCTATGGACAAAATGAAAATATAAAAACGGCAACCACGTAAAAAACTCGGGCAAATCATAACATAGAACGAAAAGGCAATGTCAAGGATCTGGGTGTACTCATGTCTGAAGACTTTACCTTTAAAGAACATAATAAAGTAGCCGTCACAACTGCAAGAAAAATGACAGGTTGGATAACAAGAACTTTTCACACTAGAGATCCTATACCGATGATGATACTTTTCAAAATGCTTGTGCTCTCTAGAGTGGAGTACTGCTGCACAATGCTGGAGAAATTGCTGACCTGAAGAGCGTGCAGAGAACCTTTACTGCTAGAATCCACTCAGTAAACCATCAGTAAAAATTATTACTCAGTAAAAAAAGTAACACATCTAAACTATTGGGACCGACTAGAGCCTAAATCTGTACTCCCTTGAGCGCAGGCGGGAGAGATACATAATAATTTACACGTGGAAAATATTACAGGGACTGGTCCCAAACCTGCACACAGAAATAACATCACATGAGACCAGAAGACATGGCAGGATGTGCAGAATACCCCCATTGAAAAGCAGAAGTGCAACAGGTACTCTGAGAGAGAACTCTATCAACATCAGAGGCCTGAGACTGTTCAACACGCTTCCTCTACACATAAGGGGCATAACTGGCAAACCCCTCAGAGTGTTCAAGAGAACTGGATAAGTACCTCCAAAGGATACCTGATCAACCAGGCTGTGACTCATACATCAGGCTGCGAGCAGCCGCATCCAACAGCCTGGTTGATCAGTCCAGCAACCAGGAGGCCTGGTTGACGACCGAGCCGCGGGGACGCTAAGCCCCGGAAGCACCTCAAGGTACTTGCCCTACCATCTACATGATTTGATGCTCTGCAAATACAGCACACATCAATTCATTGCACACTTATATAATAATTATTTGAGAATATATAACAAGTACTTTATATTTAATTTTTTTTTTTTTATATTTTTAGCTATACAATATTTGTATCCCTGGTTTCCATACAGTATATTCTAAACAAAATATATATTAACAAAACACATCACAACAAATAGTTGACAGCTGGTAGACTGCCAAATAACAAAAAGAGCTTTGAATATATGATCAGATATTCTTGAGATGGGACAGGAACCAAAGACTCGCCAGGTCCAAAAAGCACACTTGAAGCCTCCCCAAAACCTCCATTCATTCATTCACAAACTTCTCCCAAGACCATCATGAATTAATGAATGAATGCATGATGGTCTTTCCCCCAAGACCAAATGATCCAAGGTATGATCCAAAGATTGAAATATATTCCCCAAAGATCAAAATATCCAAGATATGATTAAAATATTCAATCAAAACTAGTGACATCAAATCAGCTTATAGAGTGGGTATCAAATCAACAGGAGGGTATAAATAACAGGAGAATTTGAGTTAAACTAGATAGCTGCTTCCGCAAGTCAGACCTTTTCAAATCTGCAGTCTCTAGTAAATCAAATGTTTATGTGAATAAATGTCTGACCAGGTTCAGACAAAATCTCTTATTTAAACTGCGGAGTTTCTGGAAAAATTCCCCTGTAATTAAACATTGTTTTGTGGGAGACAATACAATTATAGCTAGGGGGACTGACACTGGAATAACCTATTTTATAACAACTGAAGCTCACCTCAATTCTCCTGAATGACTGTGGGATAGCTGCTGAATAACCAGAGTTCAAATTATAACCTCATTTAACTACCAATGTGTACTTTAGCTCTGCCTTTCCTTCCAATAGGTTTTAACTTAAAAAAAAAAAATGGGTCTTCTTTATTATTGTCTCTTTTTTTTCTTTTTTTACTTCCTTGTTCCATAGTACACTGGCTTTGCCTGTGTCCTCTAGTATAAACTTTATCATCCAGTGTACCTGAGTGTATCTCAATTTAATCTACCTCATTTTGTTTTAGTGTAACTTTAATATTAAACTATAGTGTACTTATTATATTATAGTAAGTAAGCTATTCATTTTATAGATTTCATAATTGCTTTTTGACTTTTATTGGTCATCCATTGTTATTAATTATTCTAGTTCATTTTTACTTTAAGTTCCAATAAGTTTTCATTACTTAAATTACCATTAAGTTTATATTACTTTACAATTTTTAAATCTTTAAAATTTATAACTAAAACTGGACAAACTGGAGGAATGGCCCAAGAATATATACACCAGTTGCTTGACAGTTGAGACACGGGACCATAGAGCCAATCCTCAACCCCTGCAAACACAACTAGGTGAGTACAAGTTTTGCTTAGAAATCGAAGAATGAGTTTTGATTACCTGTCACAGTTGTATCTTGAGAAAGTCGGTGTTTCTTCATTTTTTTCAAGGACTTATCCTCTTGCTCTACATTCTTGTCTTTCGCTTCCCTGATCTTCCTCTTTTGATTTTCCTGAATGTGAACTGAAAATAAGGAAAACCTGAATAAAATATATATCCTCATTAAACAAAAATTGTGTTTCTCTACAGCTGCAGCTACAGATAACACACAGCCACTCTACTTGAATTAATGCACATGCTACACACACAAACACAATACTTCAAATCTACAAAAGTGACAGCAGAGAAGACCCACTCAATTATAGACCTGTATCATTGACAAGTGTAATAGTCAAAATATTGGAAAAAATAACAAAAACTAAATGGGTAGAACACTGGGGGAGAAATGATATAATATCAGACAGACAGTATGGTTTTTGATCTAGAAGATCCGGTGTATCGAATTTACTCAGTTTCTATGATCGAGCAACAGAGATTTTACAGGAAAGAGATGGTTGGGTTGACTGCATCTATCTGGAACTAAAAAACGCTTTTAATAGAGTTCCACATAAAGAGGTTGTTCCGGAAACTGGAAAATATTGGAGGGGTGACAGGTAAGCTTCTAACATGGATGAAAACTTTTCTGACTTATAGGAAAATGAGGGCAGTAATCAGAGGCAATGTATCAGACTGGAGAAATGTTACAAGTGGAGTACCACAGGGCTCAGATCTTGCACCGAAGATGTTCATTGTCTACATAAACAATTTACCAGATGAAATACAGAATTATATGAACATGTTTGCTGATGATGCTAAGATAATAGGAAGAACAAGAAACTTAGATGATTGGCACGCCCTTCAAGATGACCTGGACAAAATAAGTGTATGGAGCACCACTTGGCAAATTGAATTTAATGTGAATAAATGTCATGTTATGGAATGTGGAATAGGAGAACATAGACCCCACACAACCTATAAATTATGTGAGAAATCCTTAAAAAATTCTTATAAAAAAAAGAGATCTAGGGATGGTTCTAGATAGAAAAGTATCACCTGAGGACCACATAAAGAATGTTGTGCGAGGAGCCTATGCTACACTTTCTAACTTCATAATTGCTTTTAAATACATGGATGGTAAAATACTAAAGAAATTGTTCTATATAAATGTACAATAAAATATTTCTTAATGTTAATCAGGATCTGAAATTCTTCCTGGCCATGTAATAGAACCCCAATAAATCAATATATGAAAATATATTTAAAAATTCTTTGATAAACGGATGAGACTTTGTTGGGTAAAGAAGGAATGAACTTCAGGTTGGATTTTTTTTATATATATTTTCTTTTATATATATATATATATATATATATATATATATATATATATATATATATATATATATATAAACAAACGGACCCAGTCCATGGAACTCACTCGCTATTGAATTTAAAAGCTGTCCAACTTTTGCGTCATTCATAAACAATACAAAAAAGTACCTAATTTCATCTTCATAGTTTTTTACATTTTGCTTTAAAATTGCACTGTATCTATTGCTACCCAATCTCCAAATTTTTATGTACCTGATCCGAACATCTTTACCATTGTTATCATTGCTGTCTTCTTATATGTGCTGTCAATCTGCTGTATGGTGTCTATTAATCTTGTTTAAATTACCAGTCAAGCTGTGAGTGTAATCAATCAGAGCTTTAATATACCTACTATTCTCTCTCATCGAATTTTTGTTCTTGCAATGTCTTTGTTATTTTATTAATTCTGCTATAATTTACCTAATTAAAATTATCTATTAGATAAAGGACCTGCCTGAAATGCTGCGCATACTAGTGGCTTTACAAAATTGTAAATACTACGCTATGTATTCTCACAAACCCAATGTACCTTTTTGTATATAAATAAATAAATAAATAAATAAATGAAATATATATATATATATATATATATATATATATATATATATATATATATATATATATATATATATATATATATATGTTGTACCTAGTAGCGAGAACGTCATACTCGGCCTACTATGCAAGGCCCGATTTGCCTAATAAGCCAAGTTTTCCTGAATTTATGTATTTTTCTCATTTTTTTCTTATGAAATGATAAATCATTCCATTTCATTATTTATAAGTTAATTTTTTGAAATTTGAGTTAAAACTAACGTAGATATATGACCGAACCTAACCAACCTTACCTAACCTATCTAAATGTAACCTATACTCACACAACTAAGTCAATAATTTATGTTCCTAATATAATATAATAATAATAATTCAAATAAACTAATTGGAAACAATTTATTGAAAATAAAGTAAATCAATCGGCCTATTAGGCAAATCGGGGATTGCATAGTAGGGCAAGAAGTGAGTTCTGGCTACTAGGTACGACATATATATATGTGTATGTATATATATATATATATATATAAAAGATTTCTTACATTCTTGAACAGACACTAGCATGCATAGCTTTTTGGGCAAGTCCTTAATCCTAATTTTAACACTCACATTCCCAGTAAGCAGCCCATATCAGCTGTCTAACTCCCAAGTACCTATTTACTGTTAGGTGAATAGGTGCATCAGGGCAAAAGAAACTGCCCATGTGTTTCAGCATCTAATAAAAATAGAACCTTGACCCTTAGGATTACAAACCCAGAGCACTGTCCACTGAGCCGTCAGGCTCTGATGTTAATTTTAATATTACTGTGAACTGGAATACATGAAATAAACTATATCAGCAGTCAAGTATAATACAACTAACAATTGAATTAAAAGTGGTCCAGAACGGACCGAAACGTCATTGTATTTTCATCTTTTTGTGTGTGGTTAGGACAACATTCTTCAGCAACATTATTGTGACTCATCAGCTGTATAAAATACAACTACTTTATACAGCAAATCAGTAATGTAATTGTGGAACCTAAAAACTTGTCTAAAATATATACAAGTTTTGCTTTGAATTTAAAAAATGAAGAATGAGTTTTGATTACCTTTAATAGTTGAATCTTCAGACAGTCTTCGTTTTTTCTTCATTTTCTTTAACTTAAGCTCTTGCTCCCCATTCTTTTCTTTTGCCTCACTGATGTTGATATCTTCTTGGGCATCTATATTATTTGTTGCTATATTGTTGACACTTGATCCATTGTCCTGCATGTATGCTGAAAATTAAGAAACATGCGTAAATTTAATATGGTATCATCATTACAAAATTTGTACTCCAAAAAAGTTTAATTGAAAGAAACACTGAAATGTGAAATTTGGCAGCAATGAGGAACTATGTCATTATGGGAATTTTGGTACCCATATGTAAAGGAAGTCTCATTATCTGATGATATAGACCTGATGCAAAGTAAAGTGTGTCAAAATTATTTGCACACCCTCCTCCACTATGTGATGGAGTGAAAAAAGATATGTGAATTCGGATAATTCTATAACAAATGTTCAAGATATGAGGAAATATTTCATTCAAAATGATCTGCTGCCAGAAATCTTGGTCAAATATCACCAGTTTGCTAACTGTATGTAGTAACTAAGTGATTGTAACCTATCCACCACTGTCCACTGGATGGAGGCAGTGTGCAAGATAAACATATCAATTGTGACACTAGCTCTCCACACATGTCAGTTGCTTAATTTAAAATCTGTACTCATGGTCGGTCTCGAGCCCCTTGTCAATGTGGTGATGTGCATGGAATTATGTAATTAGGTCATCAAGATTGAAACTTGTTTAGCTAAAATGAATTGCTTGGTTCAGTCCCGGAGCCAATTAATTATGTGCCTCTGCAACCATTTCCACTACCGCTAACAACATGGATATGGGATGCATAATATATGAACAAAACTACTGTACTATGTAAATGCTTTTCATTATTGCCAACACAAAGGAACATGCAGGTTTTATGATTTTCATTGTTAGCTTATGCAAAATAATAATAATAATAATTACCAAGATAAAACAATTCGGTGAGATTATTAACATTTTTGCTTGACAGACCACTTCCTGGTAGCATGGCCTTTGTGGTATTTCTATTGCCGACCTTAAAATAGATGACAGCAACTTGATAACCGCCACCTTGTAGTTTAGAGACCTGCAATACAACAAAATAGTTACAAATATAACTAAAATATTTTTAGTGTTATTTTGAACACAGTGTTCAAGAGATTTGGCTTCAATTATAAAAAAAATAGATTAACTTTATGATTAAAGAATATAAGATGGGATAACCATAAGCTTCTGAAACAGACAGCATCCCTCCCTCATACAGCATTGGGTGCATCTGCAAAAGTGCAGAAGTACCGAAGTAGCTTAAGATGTACTTTTCTTACCTAGTTTAAGAGACCTACTGATAGTTATATCATTAAAGTATAATTACATAACTAATGGAAATTAAAAAATATAAAATAACACAAAAATACTTATATAATGCACATTACTTTATTATTAACATCAATAAGTACAGTATCCACCAAAATTGAAAATGTTAATACTAATTAATTATCAAATGGCTTAAAATCTGTTTATTTGTGGGAAAATTTAAAACCTAACAGAATGGATATTAATACAATATGATACAATTCTAATTGAAGAAATAACAGAACGCATGAAATACTTACAGATTTTTTCATGGCTTTAAATGATCTGCAAAGGTTTTGATGCTTAGCAGCTCTTCGACCCATTTCCTTATATTTCTCCTCCCGCTCTACATCACTCTTGCGCTTTTCATCTATAAAGCTGTGTCCACAGTTGCAGAAATGTCGACGAACACTAATGACATTACTGCAGATGGGACAACACCGCTGGAAAGGTTTCTTCTGGCCTGTAAATAAAGATAATCTGGGCAATCATAAAAAAGAATAAAATGTTTAAAATGTAATACAGTGGTACAAAAAACACAGTAGCAGCATAATGAAAGACCACAAAGCAGTACAGTGCTACAGAAGACTGAGCGGAGAATTGTGATTGTATTATTGAGAACCTGTACAGCACCAGATTTTATTAATTACACAAGTAAACCAAATTTAATATGTTTAAATAAGAGAAGAATAATCTGGAATTTTCAATGTAGATCAAAATTGCAATTTGTGAACTGCAAATAATTGAATTGGGACTCAAATACTTATTTGAATAAGTTTTTTGATCTTCCAATAATATTAAATTAATATTCAACTTAACTAACATTTTGTGGTATTAATAAAGTTTGAAATAGATATGCAATTCTAACAGACAAAATTGACAAAACAAAATTAAGATTTTATACTCTATATCTAATGATAATATGAACTTACACCCAAATAAAATTAATAACATACAAAAATAAAATTTAAAGTATATATTATAAACAAATCACAATTATAATGTAACTTACTTGAATTACTGGAAGCCATTGCTCTCAGATAGAATTGTTGACAATGTTGTAATGTTGCAATTGATAATGTTGTCTGGTTTAAATTTTACCTAAAAAAAACAAAAATAAATTATTAACAGAAATACAATAGCATCAGTTTAGATTAATTATAAAAAAACAAAAATGCATATTTTTCATATATATTTTTTCATGCATATTTTTCTAACTTGCATATAAATGCAAGGTAGAATGCATATATGCACCACTAAGATAGTGGTGCATGTATTTTATAACACATTTGAACAATGAAACTTTACAGATGATACAGAAGACACAAGTAAATTGGCACTGTAGGAGACATTGAAAAAACAGAAATAACATGATTTTAACAGTGATAAGTTACAGGTGCTGAAGTATGGTAGAAACGAGGAAATTAAATGAAACAAGGAACACAGGACACAATCAGACCCACTCTAAGAAGGAACAAACATGCAAGAGATCTGAGAATTACGACGTCTGACGACCTCACACTTTGTGAACATAACCGAGCAAATATAGTGGCGGCCAGAAAAATAATGGAATGGTTTATGAGAATGTTAAAATTCAAAGACCCTACCCACAGTAATGCTAATACTATTCAAATAACTGGTGCTGTCCCATCTTGAGTATTGCTCGGTACTGACTCCCCCTTTCTGAACAGGAGAAATCTCTGAATTAGAGGAAATAAAGAGACCATAAACAGCAAACATATAAATGATAAAACATCTAAATAATTGAGACCGTCTCAAAGCTCTCAAAATTTACTCTCTGGACACGAGACAAGAATGGCATCAAATAATACATATATGTAAGATACTAGAAGGCCAGGTCCCAAATTTGCACAGCATAATATAACAACATACTGGAGCTAAAGATACAGAAGGAAATTAATAATAGGTGTCATAGGTACAATCAGAGAGCAGTCTTAACAGTAGGGGGTTCAAGGGCTGTTTGCTAGGCTAGGCAAGGGTAGACTAGGCTTGGCTAGTGTTGGCTAGGTTATGCTAGGAAGAAGTAGGCTAGGCTGATTTACTCCACCAGTAATTGGCGGTCTGTCTAATTACAAGCTACCACAAGCTACACAAGCTTCACATAGCTTCCTGGCAATATGTTAGTAATGAATAAATAAGATATATTTACTCATTATAATGTTGGTACTGAATGTACAACACGAAAAAACATAATTTTAATCTGAAAAAGTATCTTTTTATAAAGAAATTAAATGAAAATAAAGAAATGGTGACACCAAATCAAGTCGACGATCCAAGCATCGGTTAGGTGAGGTGAGGTTAGGTTAGGTTAGGTTAGGTTAGGTTAGGTTTGATTAAGTTAGGTTAGATTTGGTTAGGTTAGATTTGGTTAGGTTAGATTTGGTTAGGTTAGATTTGGTTAGGTTAGATTTGGTTAGGTTTGATTAGGTTAGGTTAGGTTAGGTCAGCCTAACATATCATATTTATTCATTACTAACGTATTGCCAGGAAGCTTTGTGAAGCTTGTGTAGCTTGTGGTAGCTTGTGGTAATTAGACAAGACCTGTAATTGGGGGGAAAGGGGGGAGGGGGGAACCTCAATACAAGCCTAATTTGTAGCTTCCTGTTCTCCGACACAATGATATATTTTACGTCAGGCTTTCAGCACAGCCGCATAAAAAAACCTGGTTATTTATTTATTAATATACGAGAAGGTACACTGGGGGTTAAGAGAGAAAATAGGAATAATGATGATTTTACAATCTTGCCCGAAACGCTATTCGTACTAGTGGCTTTAGGTATTGTATGTACTACCTCTATCTATAAATCAAACAGAATGTTTGTACTGTAACTCTGCATCTATGTATATATTTTTCCTAAATAAATTATTATTATTATTGTAAAGCCACTAGCACGCATAGCGTTTCGGGCAAAGATCCCGTACCCAGAAGCTGGGTATCTTTGGTTGCCCTGTGACTACTCTTATGACATTCCCTAACTCTTATGACATTCCCTAACAGTATTGGTAAACTAATAACAATGAACAGTAGCTCAATATTACCGGAATAATCCAACTCATGTGGCCATGTTTTTGTTGTGAAGCGCGGTCGTTCAGTTCGTATACAGCATACCTTCTTACGAAGGTTAGAGTCTTAAAAATGTCTTACCATTGCTAAGAAATCATAAGATATACTTATTTACAATAATACACTGGTTGTTTTTGTTGATTTAGGGGCGATGACATGAGTAAACTGGTTATGTTGTGATGATTTAGGGGCAACGAACTGTGGTTATTAGACTATGTTTTGTACATAAGCAAAAAAACAAGATGTAATTCTTTTAATTATAACAATAATAAAGACAAAAAGTTAATAATTAATGTACTTGTTAAGCAAAATTCGCAATATCTTAGTTTTATTTAGGAAAAAAAATAAAAGACATCTGGAAAAAGATCTGCAGACTATATGTCTTACATTTTATTCCGTTATTTACACTAAAAGAACAATTAAACGTACACTATCGCCCGTCCCTGGTGCACGAACACCAGGCACGGGCACCGGGAGCATCCCAGACACTGACTTAATCGACTGAGATTAAGGCAGTGTCATTTTCATTCCTTTAGAACAAGGAAATCTCATTCTTAAACTGAATAATATGAGCTGCGCAATAATTTTTTGCTGATCTTCAATAAATAAATTCTGGAGGGCTTGTGCAAGGATTAGGATGAGTTAGCCTAGTTTTTACTGTATATCCGTTTCTGGTTACTCAAGGGTGACAGTGGCGGGCAACACGAGAATAAATATTTGTATAAATTCCAATTTCGATCAGATCTACTTGGGGATAGTTTACAAATGTTCGCCATGAAATTTACGTTTTCTCTAATAGCCGAAGAGCTTATTTGAGAAAACAGTATGGCATTGAATCAGCGTGGTAAAACAATTGTATTATTGACACGACGAGTATAATCGACGTAGTTTTTATATATGTTGCCGGTCGAACACATATTTATGTGACGTTTTATACTTATGTTCTTCTAGAACATTCTATTGCGAACACATTGGTACAAAAATGAAATACGTACATCGAAAACTAATGTCAGGACAGTGACAAGAGTATGCACTTTTA
Organism: Procambarus clarkii; assembly: GCF_040958095.1. Lineage (NCBI taxonomy): Eukaryota > Metazoa > Arthropoda > Malacostraca > Decapoda > Cambaridae > Procambarus > Procambarus clarkii. The sequence continues at coordinate 42,429,911 of NC_091179.1, read as the reverse complement.
AATATGGCCGCTCGATCGCCGATACACTAATTTCATTTGGCGAAATTTATTTTTTCATACGCCGTTTCGCGACAATTATTTATAACTGATATAAATGTTGCAAAAGAAGTTTAGGATTAAGTAACATATTACACATTAAAAAAAATGAATACATTAATACCTAAACAGTTTGTAAATACAGTGATAAATTGTGCCAAACATTACACAGTATTATTTACTAAGAAGCGTATGACAACTCAAAACGGCATGATTTCAACAGGATTTTTTATAGTTGTCAAAAAACTCTGATTTTAATTATCAAGTATTTGTCACAATGTATTTTATATAATTATGAGGCAGTGGAATGACCAAATTGTTCTGTATTATAAATGCATAATGCTAAATTTCTATATACATAACAGTAAAATAATGACCACCTACATTTAAGGATAACTAGGAAATAGTAACTGGAAACTTTATTTGAACGAAAATTCAATACCAAATTTCTTAGATGTTTTTCTTAATATAAAGATCAACAGTAACGAATCTTATTCATTATGGACAAATTAACAAAAAAAAACATAATTTTCATTGAGGACCATGTATTAGAGCATACTTAGTCACTTATATATTAAAAGTATTGTGTTTTTTGAAGCATTGGGGTTGTAAACAAACAGAACGGCCTACCCGAAAAGTCGTAACATAAGAAGTTGTACATGTTTGCTAATTTATTATTTGATAAATGATTATTACTAATTTACGACGACTATAAAGGTTTCCCATTAGTTAAATTACTGTAGTGTGACTAAATGCTACTACAAAACATATATAAATCCTGGGAAAGTCACAATGACCAGCGACATTAAAGCATAAAAGACTAAATAGTAACAGGAAACTGTCGGCGAACGAAAAATTCATTTCCAAATTTATTAGATGTTTTCCTAAATATAAAGATCGATGGGCTGGAATTTTCTGGATTATGGCCTAATTAAGGCAAAAATATATGTATTTTTACTTGAAGAACATATATCAGAGCATAGTCAGTGAGTTATAGAATAATAAGAGTGTGGTATTTCATTGTATAACAAGAGATAGTCCATGGAAGCGAAAATAGACGTAGTTTAAGACAAAATAACGTCCAAAAACAGCCGTAGAGTCAAACGGCAACTGTTGACGTTCTTTTTAAGAGGACAGGTTGGATATTTAGTACAAAACAAAATGCAAGAAAACTTGGTTATATATGCCAAATTTGCGAAATTCTGAGATTTAAAGGCCAAATCACATATCGTGAGAAAACATGAAGTAGTATCGAAATATTGGTAAAACGAATATATATACGGATAATCACACTTCATGAATAACGTGAACAAAGTCACTATATTACCATATATGAGGATTTTAACTTCAAATTATAGAGCGACGTTTCGTATTATTTAGATCCAAGAAAAGACATATGACAATGTTGTTTCAAATACAAATGATAAAAATCAATGTGTTTTCATTAGAGTTAACTAAAATGTTCCTGATTTTCCGTTTATATTACCGATGGAAGATGTACACGTAAAACCGCTCTAATCCGGCTGAAACGTCGATATATGCAATAAAAACAGAACTTCTCCTCTTTCCAATATCTTACTCAGTATTTTAACGAGAAACAAATAGTTGATTGAAAATGAAGTGTTTTAGGGTGATTTTTAATCAATTATGTGTTTGCATCATTTTTATCGTATATTTAATGAATTAATAGCAATAAACTGAAAATTCACAAAAACGTGGAAAAACGGCAAAATATTGCCTAATTCGATGATATTTTGTTTATATCACATAAAGGAAAAGGGGATGATAAACGTCAAAATATTGCTGAATTCGATGATTTTTAGTTCGAAACAAAATGCAAGAAAACTTGCATTTTATTGCTTGAAATGCAATATTATGCGAAAATCTGAGATTTGAAGGTCATATCACATATCGTGATACTACATAAAATAGTATCGAAATACTGGTAAAAATGAATATATTTACGTAATATCAAACTACATGAAAAACGTGAAAAAAGTCATTATTATACCAAATTTGAGGATTTTAACATCGAATCATAAAGCGACGTTTCGTATTTTTTAGACCCTATAAAAGACGTATAAAGATGTTGCTTCCAATACAAATGATAAAAATCAATGTGTTTTCATTAAAACTAACTAAAAATGTTTCTGATTTTCGGTTTATATTACCGATGGAAGATGTACACGTAAAACCGTTCTAATCCGGCTGAAACGTCTATATATGCAATAAAAACAGAACTTCTCCCCTTTTCAATACTCAGTATTTTAACGAGAAACAAATAGATAATTGAAAATTAAGTATTTAAAGTTATTTTCTGATCAATTATGTGTTTGCATAATTTTTCTCGAATATATAAAGAAATAATAACAATAAAATGAAAATTCACAAAAACGTGGAAAAACGGCAAAATATTGCCTAATTCGATGATATTTTGTTCAAATCACATAAAGGAATAGGGGATGATAAAGGTCAAAATATTGCTAAATTCGATGATATTTAGTACAAAACAAAATGCAAGAAAACTTGGTTAAAAATTAAAAATTTGCGAAATTCTGAGATTTGAAGGCTAAATCACATATCGTGAGAAAACATGAAGTAGTATCGAAATATTGGTAAAAACGAATATATATACGTATAATCACACTACATGAATAACGTGAAAAAAGTCACTATATTACCATATTTGAGGATTTTAATTTCAAATTATAGAGCGAGGTTTCGTATTATTTAGATCCAAGAAAAGATATATGACAATGTTGTTTCAAATACAAATGATAAAAATCAATGTGTTTTCATTAGAATTAACTAAAATGTTCCTGATTTTCCGTTTATATTACCGATGGAAGATGTACACGTAAAACCGCTCTAATCCGGCTGAAACGTCGATATATGCAATAAAAACAGAACTTCTCCTCTTTCATTGGAAAGAGGAGAAGTACATGTACACATGCATGTACACATGCATGTACACACTGCATGTACACATCTTACTCAGTAATTTAACGAGAAACAAATAATTGATTGAAAATGAAGTGTCTAAGGTTAATTTTTAATCAATTATGTGTTTGCATCATTTTTATCGTATATTAATGAATTAATTGCAATAAACTGAAAATTCACAAAAACGTGGAAAAACAGCAAAATATTGAATAATTCGATGATATTTTGTTTATATCACATAAAGGAAAAGGGGATGATAAACGTCAAAATATTGCTGAATTCGATGATTTTTAGTTCGAAACAAAATGCAAGAAAACTTGCATTTTATTGCTTGAAATGCAATATTATGCGAAAATCTGAGATTTGAAGGTCATATCACATATCGTGATACTACATAAAATAGTATCGAAATACTGGTAAAAATGAATATATTTACGTAATATCAAACTACATGAAAAACGTGAAAAAAGTCATTATTATACCAAATTTGAGAATTTTAACATCGAATCATAAAGCGACGTTTCGTATTTTTTAGACCCTATAAAAGACGTATAAAGATGTTGCTTCCAATACAAATGATAAAAATCAATGTGTTTTCATTAAAACTAACTAAAAATGTTTCTGATTTTCGGTTTATATTACCGATGGAAGATGTACACGTAAAACCGTTCTAATCCGGCTGAAACGTCTATATATGCAATAAAAACAGAACTTCTCCACTTTTCAATACTCAGTATTTTAACGAGAAACAAATAGATAATTGAAAATTAAGTATTTAAAGTTATTTTCTGATCAATTATGTGTTTGCATAATTTTTCTCGAATATATAAAGAAATAATAACAATAAAATGAAAATTCACAAAAACGTGGAAAAACGGCAAAATATTGCCTAATTCGATGATATTTTGTTCAAATCACATAAAGGAATAGGGGATGATAAAGGTCAAAATATTGCTAAATTCGATGATATTTAGTACAAAACAAGATGCAAGAAAACTTGGTTAAAAATGAAAAATTTGCGAAATTCTGAGATTTGAAGGCTAAATCACATATCGTGAGAAAACATGAAGTAGTATCGAAATATTGGTAAAAACGAATATATATACGTATAATCACACTACATGAATAACGTGAAAAAAGTCACTATATTACCATATTTGAGGATTTTAATTTCAAATTATAGAGCGAGGTTTCGTATTATTTAGATCCAAGAAAAGATATATGACAATGTTGTTTCAAATACAAATGATAAAAATCAATGTGTTTTCATTAGAATTAACTAAAATGTTCCTGATTTTCCGTTTATATTACCGATGGAAGATGTACACGTAAAACCGCTCTAATCCGGCTGAAACATCGATATATGCAATAAAAACAGAACTTCTCCTCTTTCATTGGAAAGAGGAGAAGTACATGTACACATGCATGTACACATGCATGTACACACTGCATGTACACATCTTACTCAGTGTTTTAACGAGAAACAAATAATTGATTGAAAATGAAGTGTCTAAGGTTAATTTTTAATCAATTATGTGTTTGCATCATTTTTATCGTATATTAATGAATTAATTGCAATAAACTGAAAATTCACAAAAACGTGGAAAAACAGCAAAATATTGCCTAATTCGATGATATTTTGTTTATATCACATAAAGGAAAAGGGGATGATAAACGTCAAAATATTGCTGAATTCGATGATTTTTAGTTCGAAACAAAATGCAAGAAAACTTGCATTTTATTGCTTGAAATGCAATATTATGCGAAAATCTGAGATTTGAAGGTCATATCACATATCGTGATACTACATAAAATAGTATCGAAATACTGGTAAAAATGAATATATTTACGTAATATCAAACTACATGAAAAACGTGAAAAAAGTCATTATTATACCAAATTTGAGGATTTTAACTTCGAATCATAAAACGACGTTTCGTATTTTTTAGACCCTAGAAAAGACGTATAAAGATGTTGCTTCCAATACAAATGATAAAAATCAATGTGTTTTCATTAAAATTAACTAAAATGTTCCTGATTTTCGGTTTATATTACCGATGGAAGATGTACACGTAAAACCATTTTAATCCGGCTGAAACGCCTAAATATGCAATAAAAACAGAACTTCTCCCCCTTTCAATATCTAACTCAGTATTTTAACGAGAAACAAATAGATGATTGAAAATGAAGTATTTAAGGTTATTTTCTGATCAATTATGTGTTTGCATAATTTTTCTCGAATATTTAAAGAAATAATAACAATAAACTAAAAATTCACAAAAACGTGGAAAAACGGCAAAATATTGCCTAATTCGATGATATTTTGTTTAAATCACATAAAGGAAAAGATGATGATAAAGGTCAAAATATTGCTAAATTCAATGATATTTAGTACAAAACAAAATGCAAGAAAACTTGGTTAAATATGCAAAATTTGCGAAATTCTGAGATTTAAAGGCCAAATCACATATCGTGAGAAAACATGAAGTAGTATCGAAATATTGGTAAAAACGAATATATATACGGATAATCACACTACATGAATAACGTGAAAAATTCACTATATTACCATATATGAGGATTTTAACTTTAAATTGAAGAGCAAGGTTTCGTATTATTTAGATCCAAGAAAAGATATATGACAATGTTGTTTAAAATACAAATGATAAAAATCAATGTGTTTTCATTAGAATTAACTAAAATGTTCCTGATTTTCCGTTTATATTACCGATGGAAGATGTACACGTAAAACCGCTCTAATCCGGCTGAAACGTCTATATATGCAATAAAAACAGAACTTCTCCTCTTTCCAATATCTTACTCAGTATTTTAACGAGAAACAAATAGTTGATTGAAAATGAAGTGTTTAAGGTTAATTTTTAATCAATTGTGTTTGCATCATTTCAATCGTATATTTAATGAATTATGAGCAATAAACTGAAAATTCACAAAAACGTGGAAAAACAGCAAAATATTGCCTAATTCGATGATATTTTGTTTATATCACATAAAGGAAAAGGGGATGATAAACGTCAAAATATTGCTGAATTCGATGATTTTTAGTACGAAACAAAATGCAAGAAACTTGCATTTTATTGCTTAAAATGCAATATTATGCGAAAATCTGAGATTTGAAGGACATATCACATATCGTGATACTACATTAAATAGTATCGAAATACTGGTAAAAATGAATATATTTACGTAATATCAAACTACATGAAAAACGTGAAAAAAGTCATTATTATACCAAATTTGAGGATTTTAACTTCGAATCATAAAGCGACGTTTCGTATTTTTTAGACGGTAGAAAAGACGTATAAAGATGTTGCTTCCAATACAAATGATAAAAATCAATGTGTTTTCATTAAAATTAACTAAAATGTTCCTGATTTTCGGTTATTAATACCGATGGAAGATGTACACGTAAAACCGTTCTAATCCGGCTGAAACGTCTATATATGCAATAAAAACAGAACTTCTCCCCTTTTCAATATCGTACTCAGTATTTTACCGAGAAACAAATAGATGATTGAAAATGAAGTATTTAAGGTTATTTTCTGATCAATTATGTGTTTGCATAATTTTTCTCGAATATTTATTGAAATAATAACAATAAACTGAAAATTCACAAAAACGTGGAAAAACGGCAAAATATTGCCTAATTCGATGTTATTTTGTTTATATCACATAAAGGAAAAGGGGATGATAAACGTCAAAATATTGCTGAATTCGATGATTTTTAGTACGAAACAAAATGCAAGAAAACTTGCATTTTATTGCTTAAAATGCAATATTATGCGAAAATCTGAGATTTGAAGGTCATATCACATATCGTGATACTACATAAAATAGTATCGAAATACTGGTAAAAATGAATATATTTACGTAATATCAAACTACATGAAAACGTGAAAAAATTCATTATTATACCAAATTTGAGGATTTTAACTTCGAATCATAAAGCGACGTTTCGTATTTTTTAGACCCTAGAAAAGACGTATAAAGATGTTGCTTCGAATACAAATGATAAAAATCAATGTGTTTTCATTAAAATTAACTAAAATGTTTCTGATTTTCGGTTTATATTACCGATGGAAGATGTACACGTAAAACCGTTTTAATCCGGCTGAAACGTCTATATATGCAATAAAAACAGAACTTCTCCCCTTTTCAATATCTTACTCAGTATTTTAACGAGAAACAAATAGATGATTGAAAATTAAGTATTTAAGGTTATTTTCTGATCAATTATGTGTTTGCATAATTTTTCTCGAATATATAAAGAAATATTAACAATAAAATGAAAATTCACAAAAACGTTTAAAAAAAGGCAAAATATTGCCTAATTCGATGATATTTTGTTTAAATCACATAAAGGAAAAGGTGATGATAGAGGTCAAAATATTGCTAAATTCGATGATATTTAGTACAAAACAAAATGCAAGAAAACTTGGTTAAATATGCAAAATTTGCGAAATTCTGAGATTTAAAGGCCAAATCACATATCGTGAGAAAACATGAAGTAGTATCGAAATATTGGTAAAAACGAATATATATACGGATAATCACACTTCATGAATAACGTGAACAAATTCACTATATTACCATATATGAGGATTTTAACTTCAAATTATAGAGCGACGTTTCGTATTATTTAGATCCAAGAAAAGACATATGACAATGTTGTTTCAAATACAAATGATAAAAATCAATGTGTTTTCATTAGAGTTAACTAAAATGTTCCTGATTTTCCGTTTATATTACCGATGGAAGATGTACACGTAAAACCGCTCTAATCCGGCTGAAACGTCGATATATGCAATAAAAACAGAACTTCTCCTCTTTCATTGGAAAGAGGAGAAGTACATGTACACATGCATGTACACATGCATGTACACACTGCATGTACACATCTTACTCAGTGTTTTAACGAGAAACAAATAATTGATTGAAAATGAAGTGTCTAAGGTTAATTTTTAATCAATTATGTGTTTGCATCATTTTTATCGTATATTTAATGAATTAATTGCAATAAACTGAAAATTCACAAAAACGTGGAAAAACAGCAAAATATTGCCTAATTCGATGATATTTTGTTTATATCACATAAAGGAAAAGGGGATGATAAACGTCAAAATATTGCTGAATTCGATGATTTTTAGTACGAAACAAAATGCAGGAAAACTTGCATTTTATTGCTTAAAATGCAATATTATGCGAAAATCTGAGATTTGAAGGTCATATCACATATCGTGATACTACATAAAATAGTATCGAAATACTGGTAAAAATGAATATATTTACGTAATATCAAACTACTTGAAAAACGTGAAAAAAGTCATTATTATACCAAATTTGAGGATTTTAACTTCGAATCATAAAACGACGTTTCATATTTTTTAGACCCTAGAAAAGACGTATAAAGATGTTGCTTCCAATACAAATGATAAAAATCAATGTGTTTTCATTAAAATTAACTAAAATGTTCCAGATTTTCGGTTTATATTACCGATGGAAGATGTACACGTAAAACCATTTTAATCCGGCTGAAACGTCTATATATGCAATAAAAACAGAACTTCTCCTCTTTCCAATATCTTACTCAGTATTTTAACGAGAAACAAATAGTTGATTGAAAATGAAGTGTTTAAGGTTAATTTTTAATCAATTGTGTTTGCATCATTTCAATCGTATATTTAATGAATTATGAGCAATAAACTGAAAATTCACAAAAACGTGGAAAAAACAGCAAAATATTGCCTAATTCGATGATATTTTGTTTATATCACATAAAGGAAAAGGGGATGATAAACGTCAAAATATTGCTGAATTCGATGATTTTTAGTACGAAACAAAATGCAAGAAACTTGCATTTTATTGCTTAAAATGCAATATTATGCGAAAATCTGAGATTTGAAGGACATATCACATATCGTGATACTACATTAAATAGTATCGAAATACTGGTAAAAATGAATATATTTACGTAATATCAAACTACATGAAAAACGTGAAAAAAGTCATTATTATACCAAATTTGAGGATTTTAACTTCGAATCATAAAGCGACGTTTCGTATTTTTTAGACGGTAGAAAAGACGTATAAAGATGTTGCTTCCAATACAAATGATAAAAATCAATGTGTTTTCATTAAAATTAACTAAAATGTTCCTGATTTTCGGTTATTAATACCGATGGAAGATGTACACGTAAAACCGTTCTAATCCGGCTGAAACGTCTATATATGCAATAAAAACAGAACTTCTCCCCTTTTCAATATCGTACTCAGTATTTTACCGAGAAACAAATAGATGATTGAAAATGAAGTATTTAAGGTTATTTTCTGATCAATTATGTGTTTGCATAATTTTTCTCGAATATTTATTGAAATAATAACAATAAACTGAAAATTCACAAAAACGTGGAAAAACGGCAAAATATTGCCTAATTCGATGTTATTTTGTTTATATCACATAAAGGAAAAGGGGATGATAAACGTCAAAATATTGCTGAATTCGATGATTTTTAGTACGAAACAAAATGCAAGAAAACTTGCATTTTATTGCTTAAAATGCAATATTATGCGAAAATCTGAGATTTGAAGGTCATATCACATATCGTGATACTACATAAAATAGTATCGAAATACTGGTAAAAATGAATATATTTACGTAATATCAAACTACATGAAAACGTGAAAAAATTCATTATTATACCAAATTTGAGGATTTTAACTTCGAATCATAAAGCGACGTTTCGTATTTTTTAGACCCTAGAAAAGACGTATAAAGATGTTGCTTCGAATACAAATGATAAAAATCAATGTGTTTTCATTAAAATTAACTAAAATGTTTCTGATTTTCGGTTTATATTACCGATGGAAGATGTACACGTAAAACCGTTTTAATCCGGCTGAAACGTCTATATATGCAATAAAAACAGAACTTCTCCCCTTTTCAATATCTTACTCAGTATTTTAACGAGAAACAAATAGATGATTGAAAATTAAGTATTTAAGGTTATTTTCTGATCAATTATGTGTTTGCATAATTTTTCTCGAATATATAAAGAAATATTAACAATAAAATGAAAATTCACAAAAACGTTTAAAAAAAGGCAAAATATTGCCTAATTCGATGATATTTTGTTTAAATCACATAAAGGAAAAGGTGATGATAGAGGTCAAAATATTGCTAAATTCGATGATATTTAGTACAAAACAAAATGCAAGAAAACTTGGTTAAATATGCAAAATTTGCGAAATTCTGAGATTTAAAGGCCAAATCACATATCGTGAGAAAACATGAAGTAGTATCGAAATATTGGTAAAAACGAATATATATACGGATAATCACACTTCATGAATAACGTGAACAAAGTCACTATATTACCATATATGAGGATTTTAACTTCAAATTATAGAGCGACGTTTCGTATTATTTAGATCCAAGAAAAGACATATGACAATGTTGTTTCAAATACAAATGATAAAAATCAATGTGTTTTCATTAGAGTTAACTAAAATGTTCCTGATTTTCCGTTTATATTACCGATGGAAGATGTACACGTAAAACCGCTCTAATCCGGCTGAAACGTCGATATATGCAATAAAAACAGAACTTCTCCTCTTTCATTGGAAAGAGGAGAAGTACATGTACACATGCATGTACACATGCATGTACACACTGCATGTACACATCTTACTCAGTGTTTTAACGAGAAACAAATAATTGATTGAAAATGAAGTGTCTAAGGTTAATTTTTAATCAATTATGTGTTTGCATCATTTTTATCGTATATTTAATGAATTAATTGCAATAAACTGAAAATTCACAAAAACGTGGAAAAACAGCAAAATATTGCCTAATTCGATGATATTTTGTTTATATCACATAAAGGAAAAGGGGATGATAAACGTCAAAATATTGCTGAATTCGATGATTTTTAGTACGAAACAAAATGCAGGAAAACTTGCATTTTATTGCTTAAAATGCAATATTATGCGAAAATCTGAGATTTGAAGGTCATATCACATATCGTGATACTACATAAAATAGTATCGAAATACTGGTAAAAATGAATATATTTACGTAATATCAAACTACTTGAAAAACGTGAAAAAAGTCATTATTATACCAAATTTGAGGATTTTAACTTCGAATCATAAAACGACGTTTCATATTTTTTAGACCCTAGAAAAGACGTATAAAGATGTTGCTTCCAATACAAATGATAAAAATCAATGTGTTTTCATTAAAATTAACTAAAATGTTCCAGATTTTCGGTTTATATTACCGATGGAAGATGTACACGTAAAACCATTTTAATCCGGCTGAAACGTCTATATATGCAATAAAAACAGAACTTCTCCTCTTTCCAATATCTTACTCAGTATTTTAACGAGAAACAAATAGTTGATTGAAAATGAAGTGTTTAAGGTTAATTTTTAATCAATTGTGTTTGCATCATTTCAATCGTATATTTAATGAATTATGAGCAATAAACTGAAAATTCACAAAAACGTGGAAAAACAGCAAAATATTGCCTAATTCGATGATATTTTGTTTATATCACATAAAGGAAAAGGGGATGATAAACGTCAAAATATTGCTGAATTCGATGATTTTTAGTACGAAACAAAATGCAAGAAACTTGCATTTTATTGCTTAAAATGCAATATTATGCGAAAATCTGAGATTTGAAGGACATATCACATATCGTGATACTACATTAAATAGTATCGAAATACTGGTAAAAATGAATATATTTACGTAATATCAAACTACATGAAAAACGTGAAAAAAGTCATTATTATACCAAATTTGAGGATTTTAACTTCGAATCATAAAGCGACGTTTCGTATTTTTTAGACGGTAGAAAAGACGTATAAAGATGTTGCTTCCAATACAAATGATAAAAATCAATGTGTTTTCATTAAAATTAACTAAAATGTTCCTGATTTTCGGTTATTAATACCGATGGAAGATGTACACGTAAAACCGTTCTAATCCGGCTGAAACGTCTATATATGCAATAAAAACAGAACTTCTCCCCTTTTCAATATCGTACTCAGTATTTTACCGAGAAACAAATAGATGATTGAAAATGAAGTATTTAAGGTTATTTTCTGATCAATTATGTGTTTGCATAATTTTTCTCGAATATTTATTGATATAATAACAATAAACTGAAAATTCACAAAAACGTGGAAAAACGGCAAAATATTGCCTAATTCGATGTTATTTTGTTTATATCACATAAAGGAAAAGGGGATGATAAACGTCAAAATATTGCTGAATTCGATGATTTTTAGTACGAAACAAAATGCAAGAAAACTTGCATTTTATTGCTTAAAATGCAATATTATGCGAAAATCTGAGATTTGAAGGTCATATCACATATCGTGATACTACATAAAATTGTATCGAAATACTGGTAAAAATGAATATATTTACGTAATATCAAACTACATGAAAACGTGAAAAAATTCATTATTATACCAAATTTGAGGATTTTAACTTCGAATCATAAAGCGACGTTTCGTATTTTTTAGACCCTAGAAAAGACGTATAAAGATGTTGCTTCGAATACAAATGATAAAAATCAATGTGTTTTCATTAAAATTAACTAAAATGTTTCTGATTTTCGGTTTATATTACCGATGGAAGATGTACACGTAAAACCGTTTTAATCCGGCTGAAACGTCTATATATGCAATAAAAACAGAACTTCTCCCCTTTTCAATATCTTACTCAGTATTTTAACGAGAAACAAATAGATGATTGAAAATTAAGTATTTAAGGTTATTTTCTGATCAATTATGTGTTTGCATAATTTTTCTCGAATATATAAAGAAATATTAACAATAAAATGAAAATTCACAAAAACGTTTAAAAAAAGGCAAAATATTGCCTAATTCGATGATATTTTGTTTAAATCACATAAAGGAAAAGGTGATGATAGAGGTCAAAATATTGCTAAATTCGATGATATTTAGTACAAAACAAAATGCAAGAAAACTTGGTTAAATATGCAAAATTTGCGAAATTCTGAGATTTAAAGGCCAAATCACATATCGTGAGAAAACATGAAGTAGTATCGAAATATTGGTAAAAACGAATATATATACGGATAATCACACTTCATGAATAACGTGAACAAATTCACTATATTACCATATATGAGGATTTTAACTTCAAATTATAGAGCGACGTTTCGTATTATTTAGATCCAAGAAAAGACATATGACAATGTTGTTTCAAATACAAATGATAAAAATCAATGTGTTTTCATTAGAGTTAACTAAAATGTTCCTGATTTTCCGTTTATATTACCGATGGAAGATGTACACGTAAAACCGCTCTAATCCGGCTGAAACGTCGATATATGCAATAAAAACAGAACTTCTCCTCTTTCATTGGAAAGAGGAGAAGTACATGTACACATGCATGTACACATGCATGTACACACTGCATGTACACATCTTACTCAGTGTTTTAACGAGAAACAAATAATTGATTGAAAATGAAGTGTCTAAGGTTAATTTTTAATCAATTATGTGTTTGCATCATTTTTATCGTATATTTAATGAATTAATTGCAATAAACTGAAAATTCACAAAAACGTGGAAAAACAGCAAAATATTGCCTAATTCGATGATATTTTGTTTATATCACATAAAGGAAAAGGGGATGATAAACGTCAAAATATTGCTGAATTCGATGATTTTTAGTACGAAACAAAATGCAGGAAAACTTGCATTTTATTGCTTAAAATGCAATATTATGCGAAAATCTGAGATTTGAAGGTCATATCACATATCGTGATACTACATAAAATAGTATCGAAATACTGGTAAAAATGAATATATTTACGTAATATCAAACTACTTGAAAAACGTGAAAAAAGTCATTATTATACCAAATTTGAGGATTTTAACTTCGAATCATAAAACGACGTTTCATATTTTTTAGACCCTAGAAAAGACGTATAAAGATGTTGCTTCCAATACAAATGATAAAAATCAATGTGTTTTCATTAAAATTAACTAAAATGTTCCTGATTTTCGGTTTATATTACCGATGGAAGATGTACACGTAAAACCATTTTAATCCGGCTGAAACGTCTATATATGCAATAAAAACAGAACTTCTCCTCTTTCCAATATCTTTCTCAGTATTTTAACGAGAAACAAATAGTTGATTGAAAATGAAGTGTTTAAGGTTAATTTTTAATCAATTGTGTTTGCATCATTTCAATCGTATATTTAATGAATTATGAGCAATAAACTGAAAATTCACAAAAACGTGGAAAAACAGCAAAATATTGCCTAATTCGATGATATTTTGTTTATATCACATAAAGGAAAAGGGGATGATAAACGTCAAAATATTGCTGAATTCGATGATTTTTAGTACGAAACAAAATGCAAGAAACTTGCATTTTATTGCTTAAAATGCAATATTATGCGAAAATCTGAGATTTGAAGGACATATCACATATCGTGATACTACATTAAATAGTATCGAAATACTGGTAAAAATGAATATATTTACGTAATATCAAACTACATGAAAAACGTGAAAAAAGTCATTATTATACCAAATTTGAGGATTTTAACTTCGAATTATAAAGCGACGTTTCGTATTTTTTAGACGGTAGAAAAGACGTATAAAGATGTTGCTTCCAATACAAATGATAAAAATCAATGTGTTTTCATTAAAATTAACTAAAATGTTCCTGATTTTCGGTTATTAATACCGATGGAAGATGTACACGTAAAACCGTTCTAATCCGGCTGAAACGTCTATATATGCAATAAAAACAGAACTTCTCCCCTTTTCAATATCGTACTCAGTATTTTACCGAGAAACAAATAGATGATTGAAAATGAACTATTTAAGGTTATTTTCTGATCAATTATGTGTTTGCATAATTTTTCTCGAATATTTATTGAAATAATAACAATTAACTGAAAATTCACAAAAACGTGGAAAAACGGCAAAATATTGCCTAATTCGATGTTATTTTGTTTATATCACATAAAGGAAAAGGGGATGATAAACGTCAAAATATTGCTGAATTCGATGATTTTTAGTACGAAACAAAATGCAAGAAAACTTGCATTTTATTGCTTAAAATGCAATATTATGCGAAAATCTGAGATTTGAAGGTCATATCACATATCGTGATACTACATAAAATAGTATCGAAATACTGGTAAAAATGAATATATTTACGTAATATCAAACTACATGAAAACGTGAAAAAATTCATTATTATACCAAATTTGAGGATTTTAACTTCGAATCATAAAGCGACGTTTCGTATTTTTTAGACCCTAGAAAAGACGTATAAAGATGTTGCTTCGAATACAAATGATAAAAATCAATGTGTTTTCATTAAAATTAACTAAAATGTTTCTGATTTTCGGTTTATATTACCGATGGAAGATGTACACGTAAAACCGTATTAATCCGGCTGAAACGTCTATATATGCAATAAAAACAGAACTTCTCCCCTTTTCAATATCTTACTCAGTATTTTAACGAGAAACAAATAGATGATTGAAAATTAAGTATTTAAGGTTATTTTCTGATCAATTATGTGTTTGCATAATTTTTCTCGAATATATAAAGAAATATTAACAATAAAATGAAAATTCACAAATACGTGGAAAAACGGCAAAATATTGCCTAATTCGATGATATTTTGTTCAAATCACATCAAGGAATAGGGGATGATAAAGGTCAAAATATTGCTAAATTCGATGATATTTAGTACAAAACAAAATGCTAGAAAACTTGGTTAAAAATGCAAAATTTGCGAAATTCTGAGATTTGAAGGCCAAATCACATATCGTGAGAAAACATGAAGTAGTATCGAAATATTGGTAAAAACGAATATATATATGGATAATCACACTAAATGAAAAATGTGAAAAAAGTCATTATTATACCAAATTTGAGGATTTTAACTTCGAATCATAAAGCGACGTTTCGTATTTTTTAGACCCTAGAAAAGACGTATAAAGATGTTGCTTCTAATACAAATGATAAAAATAAATGTGTTTTCATTAAAATTAACTAAAATGTTCCTGATTTTCGGTTTATATTACCAATGGAAGATGTACACGTAAAACCGTTCTAATCCGGCTGAAACGTCTATATATGCAATAAAAACAGAAATTCTCCCCTTTTCAATATCTTACTCAGTATTTTAACGAGAAACAAATAGTTGATTGAAAATGAAGTAATATAAGGTTATTTTCTGATCAATTATGTGTTTGCATAATTTTTCTCGAATATTTAATGAAATAATAACAATAAACTGAAAATTCAAAAAAACGTGGAAAAACGGCAAAATATTGCCTAATTCGATGATATTTTGTTTAAATCACATAAAGGAAAAGGTGATGATAAAGGTCAAAATATTGCTGAATTCGATGATTTTTAGTACGAAACAAAATGCAAGAAAACTTGCATTTTATTGCTTAAAAAGCAATATTATGCGAAAATCTGAGATTTGAAGGTCATATCACATATCGTGATACTACATAAAATAGTATCGAAATACTGGTAAAAATGAATATATTTACGTAATATCAAACTACATGAAAACGTGAAAAAATTCATTATTATACCAAATTTGAGGATTTTAACTTCGAATCATAAAGCGACGTTTCGTATTTTTTAGACCCTAGAAAAGACGTATAAAGATGTTGCTTCGAATACAAATGATAAAAATCAATGTGTTTTCATTAAAATTAACTAAAATGTTTCTGATTTTCGGTTTATATTACCGATGGAAGATGTACACGTAAAACCGTTTTAATCCGGCTGAAACGTCTATATATGCAATAAAAACAGAACTTCTCCCCTTTTCAATATCTTACTCAGTATTTTAACGAGAAACAAATAGATGATTGAAAATTAAGTATTTAAGGTTATTTTCTGATCAATTATGTGTTTGCATAATTTTTCTCGAATATATAAAGAAATATTAACAATAAAATGAAAATTCACAAAAACGTTTAAAAAAAGGCAAAATATTGCCTAATTCGATGATATTTTGTTTAAATCACATAAAGGAAAAGGTGATGATAGAGGTCAAAATATTGCTAAATTCGATGATATTTAGTACAAAACAAAATGCAAGAAAACTTGGTTAAATATGCAAAATTTGCGAAATTCTGAGATTTAAAGGCCAAATCACATATCGTGAGAAAACATGAAGTAGTATCGAAATATTGGTAAAAACGAATATATATACGGATAATCACACTTCATGAATAACGTGAACAAAGTCACTATATTACCATATATGAGGATTTTAACTTCAAATTATAGAGCGACGTTTCGTATTATTTAGATCCAAGAAAAGACATATGACAATGTTGTTTCAAATACAAATGATAAAAATCAATGTGTTTTCATTAGAGTTAACTAAAATGTTCCTGATTTTCCGTTTATATTACCGATGGAAGATGTACACGTAAAACCGCTCTAATCCGGCTGAAACGTCGATATATGCAATAAAAACAGAACTTCTCCTCTTTCATTGGAAAGAGGAGAAGTACATGTACACATGCATGTACACATGCATGTACACACTGCATGTACACATCTTACTCAGTGTTTTAACGAGAAACAAATAATTGATTGAAAATGAAGTGTCTAAGGTTAATTTTTAATCAATTATGTGTTTGCATCATTTTTATCGTATATTTAATGAATTAATTGCAATAAACTGAAAATTCACAAAAACGTGGAAAAACAGCAAAATATTGCCTAATTCGATGATATTTTGTTTATATCACATAAAGGAAAAGGGGATGATAAACGTCAAAATATTGCTGAATTCGATGATTTTTAGTACGAAACAAAATGCAGGAAAACTTGCATTTTATTGCTTAAAATGCAATATTATGCGAAAATCTGAGATTTGAAGGTCATATCACATATCGTGATACTACATAAAATAGTATCGAAATACTGGTAAAAATGAATATATTTACGTAATATCAAACTACTTGAAAAACGTGAAAAAAGTCATTATTATACCAAATTTGAGGATTTTAACTTCGAATCATAAAACGACGTTTCATATTTTTTAGACCCTAGAAAAGACGTATAAAGATGTTGCTTCCAATACAAATGATAAAAATCAATGTGTTTTCATTAAAATTAACTAAAATGTTCCTGATTTTCGGTTTATATTACCGATGGAAGATGTACACGTAAAACCATTTTAATCCGGCTGAAACGTCTATATATGCAATAAAAACAGAACTTCTCCTCTTTCCAATATCTTACTCAGTATTTTAACGAGAAACAAATAGTTGATTGAAAATGAAGTGTTTAAGGTTAATTTTTAATCAATTGTGTTTGCATCATTTCAATCGTATATTTAATGAATTATGAGCAATAAACTGAAAATTCACAAAAACGTGGAAAAACAGCAAAATATTGCCTAATTCGATGATATTTTGTTTATATCACATAAAGGAAAAGGGGATGATAAACGTCAAAATATTGCTGAATTCGATGATTTTTAGTACGAAACAAAATGCAAGAAACTTGCATTTTATTGCTTAAAATGCAATATTATGCGAAAATCTGAGATTTGAAGGACATATCACATATCGTGATACTACATTAAATAGTATCGAAATACTGGTAAAAATGAATATATTTACGTAATATCAAACTACATGAAAAACGTGAAAAAAGTCATTATTATACCAAATTTGAGGATTTTAACTTCGAATCATAAAGCGACGTTTCGTATTTTTTAGACGGTAGAAAAGACGTATAAAGATGTTGCTTCCAATACAAATGATAAAAATCAATGTGTTTTCATTAAAATTAACTAAAATGTTCCTGATTTTCGGTTATTAATACCGATGGAAGATGTACACGTAAAACCGTTCTAATCCGGCTGAAACGTCTATATATGCAATAAAAACAGAACTTCTCCCCTTTTCAATATCGTACTCAGTATTTTACCGAGAAACAAATAGATGATTGAAAATGAACTATTTAAGGTTATTTTCTGATCAATTATGTGTTTGCATAATTTTTCTCGAATATTTATTGAAATAATAACAATTAACTGAAAATTCACAAAAACGTGGAAAAACGGCAAAATATTGCCTAATTCGATGTTATTTTGTTTATATCACATAAAGGAAAAGGGGATGATAAACGTCAAAATATTGCTGAATTCGATGATTTTTAGTACGAAACAAAATGCAAGAAAACTTGCATTTTATTGCTTAAAATGCAATATTATGCGAAAATCTGAGATTTGAAGGTCATATCACATATCGTGATACTACATAAAATAGTATCGAAATACTGGTAAAAATGAATATATTTACGTAATATCAAACTACATGAAAACGTGAAAAAATTCATTATTATACCAAATTTGAGGATTTTAACTTCGAATCATAAAGCGACGTTTCGTATTTTTTAGACCCTAGAAAAGACGTATAAAGATGTTGCTTCGAATACAAATGATAAAAATCAATGTGTTTTCATTAAAATTAACTAAAATGTTTCTGATTTTCGGTTTATATTACCGATGGAAGATGTACACGTAAAACCGTATTAATCCGGCTGAAACGTCTATATATGCAATAAAAACAGAACTTCTCCCCTTTTCAATATCTTACTCAGTATTTTAACGAGAAACAAATAGATGATTGAAAATTAAGTATTTAAGGTTATTTTCTGATCAATTATGTGTTTGCATAATTTTTCTCGAATATATAAAGAAATATTAACAATAAAATGAAAATTCACAAATACGTGGAAAAACGGCAAAATATTGCCTAATTCGATGATATTTTGTTCAAATCACATCAAGGAATAGGGGATGATAAAGGTCAAAATATTGCTAAATTCGATGATATTTAGTACAAAACAAAATGCTAGAAAACTTGGTTAAAAATGCAAAATTTGCGAAATTCTGAGATTTGAAGGCCAAATCACATATCGTGAGAAAACATGAAGTAGTATCGAAATATTGGTAAAAACGAATATATATATGGATAATCACACTAAATGAAAAATGTGAAAAAAGTCATTATTATACCAAATTTGAGGATTTTAACTTCGAATCATAAAGCGACGTTTCGTATTTTTTAGACCCTAGAAAAGACGTATAAAGATGTTGCTTCTAATACAAATGATAAAAATAAATGTGTTTTCATTAAAATTAACTAAAATGTTCCTGATTTTCGGTTTATATTACCAATGGAAGATGTACACGTAAAACCGTTCTAATCCGGCTGAAACGTCTATATATGCAATAAAAACAGAAATTCTCCCCTTTTCAATATCTTACTCAGTATTTTAACGAGAAACAAATAGTTGATTGAAAATGAAGTAATATAAGGTTATTTTCTGATCAATTATGTGTTTGCATAATTTTTCTCGAATATTTAATGAAATAATAACAATAAACTGAAAATTCAAAAAAACGTGGAAAAACGGCAAAATATTGCCTAATTCGATGATATTTTGTTTAAATCACATAAAGGAAAAGGTGATGATAAAGGTCAAAATATTGCTGAATTCGATGATTTTTAGTACGAAACAAAATGCAAGAAAACTTGCATTTTATTGCTTAAAAAGCAATATTATGCGAAAATCTGAGATTTGAAGGTCATATCACATATCGTGATACTACATAAAATAGTATCGAAATACTGGTAAAAATGAATATATTTACGTAATATCAAACTACATGAAAAACGTGAAAAAAGTCATTATTATACCAAATTTGAGGATTTTAACTTCGAATCATAAAGCGACGTTTCGTATTTTTTAGACCCTAGAAAAGACGTATAAAGATGTTGCTTCCAATACAAATGATAAAAATCAATGTGTTTTCATTAAAATTAACTAAAATGTTTCTGATTTTCGCTTTATATTACCGATGGAAGATGTACACGTAAAACCGTTCTAATCCGGCTGAAACGTCTATATATGCAATAAAACAGAACTTCTCCCCTTTTCAATACTCAGTATTTTAACGAGAAACAAATAGATAATTGGAAATTAAGTATTTAAAGTTATTTTCTGATCAATTATGTGTTTGCATAATTTTTCTCGAATATATAAAGAAATAATAACAATAAAATGAAAATTCACAAAAACGTGGAAAAACGGCAAAATATTGCCTAATTCGATGATATTTTGTTCAAATCACATAAAAGAATAGGGGATGATAAAGGTCAAAATATTGCTAAATTCGATGATATTTAGTACAAAACAAAATGCAAGAAAACTTGGTTAAAAATGAAAAATTTGCGAAATTCTGAGATTTGAAGGCCAAATCACATATCGTGAGAAAACATGAAGTAGTATCGAAATATTGGTAAAAACGAATATATATACGTATAATCACACTACATGAATAACGTGAAAAAAGTCACTATATTACCATATTTGAGGATTTTAGTTTCAAATTATAGAGCGAGGTTTCGTATTATTTAGATCCAAGAATAGATATATGACAATGTTGTTTCAAATACAAATGATAAAAATCAATGTGTTTTCATTAGAATTAACTAAAATGTTCCTGATTTTCCGTTTATATTACCGATGGAAGATGTACACGTAAAACCGCTCTAATCCGGCTGAAACGTCGATATATGCAATAAAAACAGAACTTCTCCTCTTTCCAATATCTTACTCAGTATTTTAACGAGAAACAAATAGTTGATTGAAAATGAAGTGTTTAAGGTTAATTTTTAATCAATTATGTGTTGGAATCATTTTTATCGTATATATAATGAATTAATAGCAATGAACTGAAAATTCACAAAAACGTGGAAAAACAGCAAAATATTGCCTAATTCGATGATATTTTGTTTATATCACTTAAAGGAAAAGGGGATGATAAACGTCAAAATATTGCTGAATTCGATGATTTTTAGTACGCAACAAAATGAAAGAAAACTTGCATTGTATTGCTTAAAATGCAATATTACGCGAAAATCTGAGATTTGAAGGATATATCACATATCGTGATACTATATAAAATAGTATCGAAAAACTGGTAAAAATGAATATATTTACGTAATATCAAACTACATGAAAAACGTGAAAAAAGTCATTATTATAACAAATTTGAGGATTTTAACTTCGAATCATAAAGCGACGTTTCTTATTTTTTAGACCCTAGGAAAGACGTATAAAGATGTTGCTTCCAATACAAATGATAAAAATCAATGTCATTAAAATTAACTAAAATATTCCTGATTTTCGGTTATTAATACCGATGGAAGATGTACACGTAAAACCGTTCTAATCCGGCTGAAACGTCTATATATGCAATAAAAACAGAACTTCTCCCCTTTTCAATATCGTACTCAGTATTTTACCGAGAAACAAATAGATGATTGAAAATGAAGTATTTAAGGTTGTTTTCTGATCAATTATGTGTTTGCATAATTTTTCTCGAATATTTATTGAAATAATAACAATAAACTGAAAATTCACAAAAACGTGGAAAAACGGCAAAATATTGCCTAATTCGATGTTATTTTGTTTATATCACATAAAGGAAAAGGGGATGATAAACGTCAAAATATTGCTGAATTCGATGATTTTTAGTACGAAACAAAATGCAAGAAAACTTGCATTTTATTGCTTAAAATGCAATATTATGCGAAAATCTGAGATTTGAAGGTCATATCACATATCGTGATACTACATAAAATAGTATCGAAATACTGGTAAAAATGAATATATTTACGTAATATCAAACTACATGAAAACGTGAAAAAATTCATTATTATACCAAATTTGAGGATTTTAACTTCGAAGCATAAAGCGACGTTTCGTATTTTTTAGAACCTAGAAAAGACGTATAAAGATGTTGCTTCGAATACAAATGATAAAAATCAATGTGTTTTCATTAAAATTAACTAAAATGTTTCTGATTTTCGGTTTATATTACCGATGGAAGATGTACACGTAAAACCGTTTTAATCCGGCTGAAACGTCTATATATGCAATAAAAACAGAACTTCTCCCCTTTTCAATATCTTACTCAGTATTTTAACGAGAAACAAATAGATGATTGAAAATTAAGTATTTAAGGTTATTTTCTGATCAATTATGTGTTTGCATAATTTTTCTCGAATATATAACGAAATAATAACAATAAAATGAAAATTCACAAAATCGTGGAAAAACGGCAAAATATTGCCTAATTCGATGATATTTTGTTCAAATCACATCAAGGAATAGGGGATGATAAAGGTCAAAATATTGATAAATTCGATGATATTTAGTACAAACAAAATGCTAGAAATCTTGGTTAAAAATGCAAAATTTGCGAAATTCTGAGATTTGAAGGCCAAATCACATATCGTGAGAAAACATGAAGTAGTATCGAAATATTGGTAAAAACGAATACATATACGTATAATCACACTACATGAATAACGTGAAAAAAGTCTCTATATTACCATATTTGAGGATTTTAACTTCAAATTATAGAGCGAGGTTTCGTATTATTTAGATCCAAGAAAAGACATATGACAATGTTGTTTCAAATACAAATGATAAAAATCAATGTGTTTTCATTACAATTAACTAATATGTTCCTGATTTTCCGTTTATATTACCGATGGAAGATGTACACGTAAAACCGCTCTAATCCGGCTGAAACGTCGATATATGCAATAAAAACAGAACTTCTCCTCTTTCCAATATCTTACTCAGTATTTTAACGAGAAACAAATAGTTGATTGAAAATGAAGTGTTTAAGGTTAATTTTTAATCAATTATGTGTTTGAATCATTTTTATCGTATATTTAATGAATTAATAGCAATAAACTGAAAATTCACAAAAACGTGGAAAAACAGCAAAATATTGCCTAATTCGATGATATTTTGTTTATATCACTTAAAGGAAAAGGGGATGATAAAGGTCAAAATATTGCTGAATTCGATGATTTTTAGTACGAAACAAAATGCAAGAAAAATTGCATTGTATTGCTTAAAATGCAATATTATGCGAAAATCAGAGATTTGAAGGTCATATCACATATCGTGATACTACATAAAATAGTATCGAGATACTGGTAAAAATGAATATATTTACGTAATATCAAACTACATGAAAACGTGAAAAAATTCATTATTATACCAAATTTGAGGATTTTAACTTCGAAGCATAAAGCGACGTTTCGTATTTTTTAGACCCTAGAAAAGACGTATAAAGATGTTGCTTCGAATACAAATGATAAAAATCAATGTGTTTTCATTAAAATTAACTAAAATGTTTCTGATTTTCGGTTTATATTACCGATGGAAGATGTACACGTAAAACCGTTTTAATCCGGCTGAAACGTCTATATATGCAATAAAAACAGAACTTCTCCCCTTTTCAATATCTTACTCAGTATTTTAACGAGAAACAAATAGATGATTGAAAATTAAGTATTTAAGGTTATTTTCTGATCAATTATGTGTTTGCATAATTTTTCTCGAATATATAACGAAATAATAACAATAAAATGAAAATTCACAAAATCGTGGAAAAACGGCAAAATATTGCCTAATTCGATGATATTTTGTTCAAATCACATCAAGGAATAGGGGATGATAAAGGTCAAAATATTGCTAAATTCGATGATATTTAGTACAAACAAAATGCTAGAAATCTTGGTTAAAAATGCAAAATTTGCGAAATTCTGAGATTTGAAGGCCAAATCACATATCGTGAGAAAACATGAAGTAGTATCGAAATATTGGTAAAAACGAATATATATACGTATAATCACACTACATGAATAACGTGAAAAAAGTCTCTATATTACCATATTTGAGGATTTTAACTTCAAATTATAGAGCGAGGTTTCGTATTATTTAGATCCAAGAAAAGACATATGACAATGTTGTTTCAAATACAAATGATAAAAATCAATGTGTTTTCATTAGAATTAACTAAAATGTTCCTGATTTTCCGTTTATATTACCGATGGAAGATGTACACGTAAAACCGCTCTAATCCGGCTGAAACGTCGATATATGCAATAAAAACAGAACTTCTCCTCTTTCCAATATCTTACTCAGTATTTTAACGAGAAACAAATAGTTGATTGAAAATGAAGTGTTTAAGGTTAATTTTTAATCAATTATGTGTTTGAATCATTTTTATCGTATATTTAATGAATTAATAGCAATAAACTGAAAATTCACAAAAACGTGGAAAAACAGCAAAATATTGCCTAATTCGATGATATTTTGTTTATATCACTTAAAGGAAAAGGGGATGATAAAGGTCAAAGTATTGCTGAATTCGATGATTTTTAGTACGAAACAAAATGCAAGAAAAATTGCATTCTATTGCTTAAAATGCAATATTATGCGAAAATCTGAGATTTGAAGGACATATCACATATCGTGATACTATATAAAATAGTATCGAAATACTGGTAAAAATGAATATATTTACGTAATATCAAACTACATGAAAAACGTGAAAAAAGTCATTATTATACCAAATTTGAGGATTTTAACTTCGAATCATAAAGCGACGTTTCCTATTTTTTAGACCCTAGAAAAGACGTATAAAGATAATGCTTCTAATACAAATGATAAAAATAAATGTGTTTTCATTAAAATTAACTAAAATGTTCCTGATTTTCTGTTTATATTACCGATGGAAGATGTACACGTAAAACCGTTCTAATCCGGCTGAAACGTCTATATATGCAATAAAAATAGAACTTCTCCCCTTTTCAATATCTTACTCAGTATTTTAACGAGAAACAAATAGTTGATTGAAAATGAAGTAATATAAGGTTATTTTCTGATCAATTATGTGTTTGCATAATTTTTCTCGAATATTTAATGAAATAATAATAAACTGAAAATTCAAAAAACCGTGGAAAAACGGCAAAATATTGCCTAATTCGATGATATTTTGTTTAAATCACATAAAGGAAAAGGTGATGATAAAGGTCAAAATATTGCTGAATTCGATGATTTTTAGTACGAAACAAAATGCAAGAAAACTTGCATTTTATTGCTTAAAAAGCAATATTATGCGAAAATCTGAGATTTGAAGGTCATATCACATATCGTGATACTACATAAAATAGTATCGAAATACTGGTAAAAATAAATATATTTACGTAATATCAAACTACATGAAAAACGTGAAAAAAGTCATTATTATACCAAATTTGAGGATTTTAACTTCGAATCATAAAGCGACGTTTCGTATTTTTTAGACCCTAGAAAAGACGTATAAAGATGTTGCTTCCAATACAAATGATAAAAATCAATGTGTTTTCATTAAAATTAACTAAAATGTTTCTGATTTTCGGTTTATATTACCGATGGAAGATGTACACGTAAAACCGTTTTAATCCGGCTGAAACGTCTATATATGCAATAAAAACAGAACTTCTCCCCTTTTCAATATCTTACTCAGTATTTTAACGAGAAACAAATAGATGATTGAAAATTAAGTATTTAAGGTTATTTTCTGATCAATTATGTGTTTGCATAATTTTTCTCGAATATATAACGAAATAATAACAATAAAATGAAAATTCACAAAATCGTGGAAAAACGGCAAAATATTGCCTAATTCGATGATATTTTGTTCAAATCACATCAAGGAATAGGGGATGATAAAGGTCAAAATATTGCTAAATTCGATGATATTTAGTACAAACAAAATGCTAGAAATCTTGGTTAAAAATGCAAAATTTGCGAAATTCTGAGATTTGAAGGCCAAATCACATATCGTGAGAAAACATGAAGTAGTATCGAAATATTGGTAAAAACGAATATATATACGTATAATCACACTACATGAATAACGTGAAAAAAGTCTCTATATTACCATATTTGAGGATTTTAACTTCAAATTATAGAGCGAGGTTTCGTATTATTTAGATCCAAGAAAAGACATATGACAATGTTGTTTCAAATACAAATGATAAAAATCAATGTGTTTTCATTAGAATTAACTAAAATGTTCCTGATTTTCCGTTTATATTACCGATGGAAGATGTACACGTAAAACCGCTCTAATCCGGCTGAAACGTCGATATATGCAATAAAAACAGAACTTCTCCTCTTTCCAATATCTTACTCAGTATTTTAACGAGAAACAAATAGTTGATTGAAAATGAAGTGTTTAAGGTTAATTTTTAATCAATTATGTGTTTGAATCATTTTTATCGTATATTTAATGAATTAATAGCAATAAACTGAAAATTCACAAAAACGTGGAAAAACAGCAAAATATTGCCTAATTCGATGATATTTTGTTTATATCACTTAAAGGAAAAGGGGATGATAAAGGTCAAAGTATTGCTGAATTCGATGATTTTTAGTACGAAACAAAATGCAAGAAAAATTGCATTGTATTGCTTAAAATGCAATATTATGCGAAAATCTGAGATTTGAAGGACATATCACATATCGTGATACTATATAAAATAGTATCGAAATACTGGTAAAAATGAATATATTTACGTAATATCAAACTACATGAAAAACGTGAAAAAAGTCATTATTATACCAAATTTGAGGATTTTAACTTCGAATCATAAAGCGACGTTTCCTATTTTTTAGACCCTAGAAAAGACGTATAAAGATAATGCTTCTAATACAAATGATAAAAATAAATGTGTTTTCATTAAAATTAACTAAAATGTTCCTGATTTTCTGTTTATATTACCGATGGAAGATGTACACGTAAAACCGTTCTAATCCGGCTGAAACGTCTATATATGCAATAAAAATAGAACTTCTCCCCTTTTCAATATCTTACTCAGTATTTTAACGAGAAACAAATAGTTGATTGAAAATGAAGTAATATAAGGTTATTTTCTGATCAATTATGTGTTTGCATAATTTTTCTCGAATATTTAATGAAATAATAATAAACTGAAAATTCAAAAAACCGTGGAAAAACGGCAAAATATTGCCTAATTCGATGATATTTTGTTTAAATCACATAAAGGAAAAGGTGATGATAAAGGTCAAAATATTGCTGAATTCGATGATTTTTAGTACGAAACAAAATGCAAGAAAACTTGCATTTTATTGCTTAAAAAGCAATATTATGCGAAAATCTGAGATTTGAAGGTCATATCACATATCGTGATACTACATAAAATAGTATCGAAATACTGGTAAAAATAAATATATTTACGTAATATCAAACTACATGAAAAACGTGAAAAAAGTCATTATTATACCAAATTTGAGGATTTTAACTTCGAATCATAAAGCGACGTTTCGTATTTTTTAGACCCTAGAAAAGACGTATAAAGATGTTGCTTCCAATACAAATGATAAAAATCAATGTGTTTTCATTAAAATTAACTAAAATGTTTCTGATTTTCGGTTTATATTACCGATGGAAGATGTACACGTAAAACCGTTCTAATCCGGCTGAAACGTCTATATATGCAATAAAACAGAACTTCTCACCTTTTCAGTACTCAGTATTTTAACGAGAAACAAATAGATAATTGAAAATTAAGTATTTAAAGTTATTTTCTGATCAATTATGTGTTTCCATAATTTTTCTCGAATATATAAAGAAATAATAACAATAAAATGAAAATTCACAAAAACGTGGAAAAACGGCAAAATATTGCCTAATTCGATGATATTTTGTTCAAATCACATAAAAGAATAGGGGATGATAAAGGTCAAAATATTGCTAAATTCGATGATATTTAGTACAAAACAAAATGCAAGAAAACTTGGTTAAAAATGAAAAATTTGCGAAATTCTGAGATTTGAAGGCCAAATCACATATCGTGAGAAAACATGAAGTAGTATCGAAATATTGGTAAAAACGAATATATATATGGATAATCACACTAAATGAAAAACGTGAAAAAAGTCATTATTATACCAAATTTGAGGATTTTAACTTCGAATCATAGAGCGACGTTTCGTATTTTTTAGACCCTAGAAAAGACGTATAAAGATGTTGCTTCTAATACAAATGATAAAAATAAATGTGTTTTCATTAAAATTAACTAAAATGTTCCTGATTTTCGGTTTATATTACCGATGGAAGATGTACACGTAAAACCGTTCTAATCCGGCTGAAACGTCTATATATGCAATAAAAACAGAAATTCTCCCCTTTTCAATATCTTACTCAGTATTTTAACGAGAAACAAATAGTTGATTGAAAATGAAGTAATATAAGGTTATTTTCTGATCAATTATGTGTTTGCATAATTTTTCTCGAATATTTAATGAAATAATAACAATAAACTGAAAATTCACAAAAACGTGGAAAAACGGCAAAATATTGCCTAATTCGATGATATTTTGTTTTAATCACATAAAGGAAAAGGTGATGATAAAGGTCAAAATATTGCTGAATTCGATGATTTTTAGTACGAAACAAAATGCAAGAAAACTTGCATTTTATTGCTTAAAAAGCAATATTATGCGAAAATCTGAGATTTGAAGGTCATATCACATATCGTGATACTACATAAAATAGTATCGAAATACTGGTAAAAATAAATATATTTACGTAATATCAAACTACATGAAAAACGTGAAAAAAGTCATTATTATACCAAATTTGAGGATTTTAACTTCGAATCATAAAGCGACGTTTCGTATTTTTTAGACCCTAGAAAAGACGTATAAAGATGTTGCTTCCAATACAAATGATAAAAATCAATGTGTTTTCATTAAAATTAACTAAAATGTTTCTGATTTTCGGTTTATATTACCGATGGAAGATGTACACGTAAAACCGTTCTAATCCGGCTGAAACGTCTATATATGCAATAAAACAGAACTTCTCACCTTTTCAATACTCAGTATTTTAACGAGAAACAAATAGATAATTGAAAATTAAGTATTTAAAGTTATTTTCTGGTCAATTATGTGTTTCCATAATTTTTCTCGAATATATAAAGAAATAATAACAATAAAATGAAAATTCACAAAAACGTGGAAAAACGGCAAAATATTGCCTAATTCGATGATATTTTGTTCAAATCACATAAAAGAATAGGGGATGATAAAGGTCAAAATATTGCTAAATTCGATGATATTTAGTACAAAACAAAATGCAAGAAAACTTGGTTAAAAATGAAAAATTTGCAAAATTCTGAGATTTGAAGGCCAAATCACATATCATGAGAAAACATGAAGTAGTATCGAAATATTGGTAAAAACGAATATATATATGGATAATCACACTAAATGAAAAACGTGAAAAAAGTCATTATTATACCAAATTTGAGGATTTTAACTTCGAATCATAAAGCGACGTTTCGTATTTTTTAGACCCTAGAAAAGACGTATAAAGATGTTGCTTCTAATACAAATGATAAAAATAAATGTGTTTTCATTAAAATTAACTAAAATGTTCCTGATTTTCGGTTTATATTACCGATGGAAGATGTACACGTAAAACCGTTCTAATCCGGCTGAAACGTCTATATATGCAATAAAAACAGAAATTCTCCCCTTTTCAATATCTTACTCAGTATTTTAACGAGAAACAAATAGTTGATTGAAAATGAAGTAATATAAGGTTATTTTCTGATCAATTATGTGTTTGCATAATTTTTCTCGAATATTTAATGAAATAATAACAATAAACTGAAAATTCACAAAATCGTGGAAAAACGGCAAAATATTGCCTAATTCGATGATATTTTGTTTTAATCACATAAAGGAAAAGGTGATGATAAAGGTCAAAATATTGCTGAATTCGATGATTTTTAGTACGAAACAAAATGCAAGAAAACTTGCATTTTATTGCTTAAAATGCAATATTATGCGAAAATCTGAGATTTGAAGGTCATATCACATATCGTGATACTACATAAAATAGTATCGAAATACTGGTAAAAATGAATATATTTACGTAATATCAAACTACATGAAAACGTGAAAAAATTCATTATTATACCAAATTTGAGGATTTTAACTTCGAAGCATAAAGCGACGTTTCGTATTTTTTAGACCCTAGAAAAGACGTATAAAGATGTTGCTTCGAATACAAATGATAAAAATCAATGTGTTTTCATTAAAATTAACTAAAATGTTTCTGATTTTCGGTTTATATTACCGATGGAAGATGTACACGTAAAACCGTTTTAATCCGGCTGAAACGTCTATATATGCAATAAAAACAGAACTTCTCCCCTTTTCAATATCTTACTCAGTATTTTAACGAGAAACAAATAGATGATTGAAAATTAAGTATTTAAGGTTATTTTCTGATCAATTATGTGTTTGCATAATTTTTCTCGAATATATAACGAACTAATAACAATAAAATGAAAATTCACAAAATCGTGGAAAAACGGCAAAATATTGCCTAATTCGATGATATTTTGTTCAAATCACATCAAGGAATAGGGGATGATAAAGGTCAAAATATTGCTAAATTCGATGATATTTAGTACAAACAAAATGCTAGAAATCTTGGTTAAAAATGCAAAATTTGCGAAATTCTGAGATTTGAAGGCCAAATCACATATCGTGAGAAAACATGAAGTAGTATCGAAATATTGGTAAAAACGAATATATATACGTATAATCACACTACATGAATAACGTGAAAAAAGTCTCTATATTACCATATTTGAGGATTTTAACTTCAAATTATAGAGCGAGGTTTCGTATTATTTAGATCCAAGAAAAGACATATGACAATGTTGTTTCAAATACAAATGATAAAAATCAATGTGTTTTCATTAGAATTAACTAAAATGTTCCTGATTTTCCGTTTATATTACCGATGGAAGATGTACACGTAAAACCGCTCTAATCCGGCTGAAACGTCGATATATGCAATAAAAACAGAACTTCTCCTCTTTCCAATATCTTACTCAGTATTTTAACGAGAAACAAATAGTTGATTGAAAATGAAGTGTTTAAGGTTAATTTTTAATCAATTATGTGTTTGAATCATTTTTATCGTATATTTAATGAATTAATAGCAATAAACTGAAAATTAACAAAAACGTGGAAAAACAGCGAAATATTGCCTAATTCGATGATATTTTGTTTATATCACATAAAGGAAAAGGGGATGATAAAGGTCAAAATATTGCTGAATTCGATGATTTTTAGTACGAAACAAAATGCAAGAAAAATTGCATTGTATTGCTTAAAATGCAATATTATGCGAAAATCTGAGATTTGAAGGACATAT
Source organism: Procambarus clarkii (assembly GCF_040958095.1). Taxonomy (NCBI): domain Eukaryota; kingdom Metazoa; phylum Arthropoda; class Malacostraca; order Decapoda; family Cambaridae; genus Procambarus; species Procambarus clarkii. The sequence continues at coordinate 42,397,725 of NC_091179.1, read as the reverse complement.
CACATATCGTGATACTATATAAAATAGTATCGAAATACTGGTAAAAATGAATATATTTACGTAATATCAAACTACATGAAAAACGTGAAAAAAGTCATTATTATACCAAATTTGAGGATTTTAACTTCGAATCATAAAGCGACGTTTCCTATTTTTTAGACCCTAGAAAAGACGTATAAAGATAATGCTTCTAATACAAATGATAAAAATAAATGTGTTTTCATTAAAATTAACTAAAATGTTCCTGATTTTCTGTTTATATTACCGATGGAAGATGTACACGTAAAACCGTTCTAATCCGGCTGAAACGTCTATATATGCAATAAAAATAGAACTTCTCCCCTTTTCAATATCTTACTCAGTATTTTAACGAGAAACAAATAGTTGATTGAAAATGAAGTAATATAAGGTTATTTTCTGATCAATTATGTGTTTGCATAATTTTTCTCGAATATTTAATGAAATAATAATAAACTGAAAATTCAAAAAACCGTGGAAAAACGGCAAAATATTGCCTAATTCGATGATATTTTGTTTAAATCACATAAAGGAAAAGGTGATGATAAAGGTCAAAATATTGCTGAATTCGATGATTTTTAGTACGAAACAAAATGCAAGAAAACTTGCATTTTATTGCTTAAAATGCAATATTATGCGAAAATCTGAGATTTGAAGGTCATATCACATATCGTGATACTACATAAAATAGTATCGAAATACTGGTAAAAATGAATATATTTACGTAATATCAAACTACATGAAAACGTGAAAAAATTCATTATTATACCAAATTTGAGGATTTTAACTTCGAAGCATAAAGCGACGTTTCGTATTTTTTAGACCCTAGAAAAGACGTATAAAGATGTTGCTTCGAATACAAATGATAAAAATCAATGTGTTTTCATTAAAATTAACTAAAATGTTTCTGATTTTCGGTTTATATTACCGATGGAAGATGTACACGTAAAACCGTTTTAATCCGGCTGAAACGTCTATATATGCAATAAAAACAGAACTTCTCCCCTTTTCAATATCTTACTCAGTATTTTAACGAGAAACAAATAGATGATTGAAAATTAAGTATTTAAGGTTATTTTCTGATCAATTATGTGTTTGCATAATTTTTCTCGAATATATAACGAACTAATAACAATAAAATGAAAATTCACAAAATCGTGGAAAAACGGCAAAATATTGCCTAATTCGATGATATTTTGTTCAAATCACATCAAGGAATAGGGGATGATAAAGGTCAAAATATTGCTAAATTCGATGATATTTAGTACAAACAAAATGCTAGAAATCTTGGTTAAAAATGCAAAATTTGCGAAATTCTGAGATTTGAAGGCCAAATCACATATCGTGAGAAAACATGAAGTAGTATCGAAATATTGGTAAAAACGAATATATATACGTATAATCACACTACATGAATAACGTGAAAAAAGTCTCTATATTACCATATTTGAGGATTTTAACTTCAAATTATAGAGCGAGGTTTCGTATTATTTAGATCCAAGAAAAGACATATGACAATGTTGTTTCAAATACAAATGATAAAAATCAATGTGTTTTCATTAGAATTAACTAAAATGTTCCTGATTTTCCGTTTATATTACCGATGGAAGATGTACACGTAAAACCGCTCTAATCCGGCTGAAACGTCGATATATGCAATAAAAACAGAACTTCTCCTCTTTCCAATATCTTACTCAGTATTTTAACGAGAAACAAATAGTTGATTGAAAATGAAGTGTTTAAGGTTAATTTTTAATCAATTATGTGTTTGAATCATTTTTATCGTATATTTAATGAATTAATAGCAATAAACTGAAAATTAACAAAAACGTGGAAAAACAGCGAAATATTGCCTAATTCGATGATATTTTGTTTATATCACATAAAGGAAAAGGGGATGATAAAGGTCAAAATATTGCTGAATTCGATGATTTTTAGTACGAAACAAAATGCAAGAAAAATTGCATTGTATTGCTTAAAATGCAATATTATGCGAAAATCTGAGATTTGAAGGACATATCACATATCGTGATACTATATAAAATAGTATCGAAATACTGGTAAAAATGAATATATTTACGTAATATCAAACTACATGAAAAACGTGAAAAAAGTCATTATTATACCAAATTTGAGGATTTTAACTTCGAATCATAAAGCGACGTTTCCTATTTTTTAGACCCTAGAAAAGACGTATAAAGATAATGCTTCTAATACAAATGATAAAAATAAATGTGTTTTCATTAAAATTAACTAAAATGTTCCTGATTTTCTGTTTATATTACCGATGGAAGATGTACACGTAAAACCGTTCTAATCCGGCTGAAACGTCTATATATGCAATAAAAATAGAACTTCTCCCCTTTTCAATATCTTACTCAGTATTTTAACGAGAAACAAATAGTTGATTGAAAATGAAGTAATATAAGGTTATTTTCTGATCAATTATGTGTTTGCATAATTTTTCTCGAATATTTAATGAAATAATAATAAACTGAAAATTCAAAAAACCGTGGAAAAACGGCAAAATATTGCCTAATTCGATGATATTTTGTTTAAATCACATAAAGGAAAAGGTGATGATAAAGGTCAAAATATTGCTGAATTCGATGATTTTTAGTACGAAACAAAATGCAAGAAAACTTGCATTTTATTGCTTAAAAAGCAATATTATGCGAAAATCTGAGATTTGAAGGTCATATCACATATCGTGATACTACATAAAATAGTATCGAAATACTGGTAAAAATAAATATATTTACGTAATATCAAACTACATGAAAAACGTGAAAAAAGTCATTATTATACCAAATTTGAGGATTTTAACTTCGAATCATAAAGCGACGTTTCGTATTTTTTAGACCCTAGAAAAGACGTATAAAGATGTTGCTTCCAATACAAATGATAAAAATCAATGTGTTTTCATTAAAATTAACTAAAATGTTTCTGATTTTCGGTTTATATTACCGATGGAAGATGTACACGTAAAACCGTTCTAATCCGGCTGAAACGTCTATATATGCAATAAAACAGAACTTCTCACCTTTTCAATACTCAGTATTTTAACGAGAAACAAATAGATAATTGAAAATTAAGTATTTAAAGTTATTTTCTGATCAATTATGTGTTTCCATAATTTTTCTCGAATATATAAAGAAATAATAACAATAAAATGAAAATTCACAAAAACGTGGAAAAACGGCAAAATATTGCCTAATTCGATGATATTTTGTTCAAATCACATAAAAGAATAGGGGATGATAAAGGTCAAAATATTGCTAAATTCGATGATATTTAGTACAAAACAAAATGCAAGAAAACTTGGTTAAAAATGAAAAATTTGCGAAATTCTGAGATTTGAAGGCCAAATCACATATCGTGAGAAAACATGAATTAGTATCGAAATATTGGTAAAAACGAATATATATATGGATAATCACACTAAATGAAAAACGTGAAAAAAGTCGTTATTATACCAAATTTGAGGATTTTAACTTCGAATCATAAAGCGACGTTTCGTATTTTTTAGACCCTAGAAAAGACGTATAAAGATGTTGCTTCTAATACAAATGATAAAAATAAATGTGTTTTCATTAAAATTAACTAAAATGTTCCTGATTTTCGGTTTATATTACCGATGGAAGATGTACACGTAAAACCGTTCTAATCCGGCTGAAACGTCTATATATGCAATAAAAACAGAAATTCTCCCCTTTTCAATATCTTACTCAGTATTTTAACGAGAAACAAATAGTTGATTGAAAATGAAGTAATATAAGGTTATTTTCTGATCAATTATGTGTTTGCATAATTTTTCTCGAATATTTAATGAAATAATAACAATAAACTGAAAATTCACAAAAACGTGGAAAAACGGCAAAATATTGCCTAATTCGATGATATTTTGTTTTAATCACATAAAGGAAAAGGTGATGATAAAGGTCAAAATATTGCTGAATTCGATGATTTTTAGTACGAAACAAAATGCAAGAAAACTTGCATTTTATTGCTTAAAAAGCAATATTATGCGAAAATCTGAGATTTGAAGGTCATATCACATATCGTGATACTACATAAAATAGTATCGAAATACTGGTAAAAATGAATATATTTACGTAATATCAAACTACATGAAAAACGTGAAAAAAGTCATTATTATACCAAATTTGAGGATTTTAACTTCGAATCATAAAGCGACGTTTCGTATTTTTTAGACCCTAGAAAAGACGTATAAAGATGTTGCTTCCAATACAAATGATAAAAATCAATGTGTTTTCATTAAAATTAACTAAAATGTTTCTGATTTTCGGTTTATATTACCGATGGAAGATGTACACGTAAAACCGTTCTAATCCGGCTGAAACGTCTATATATGCAATAAAACAGAACTTCTCCCCTTTTCAATACTCAGTATTTTAACGAGAAACAAATAGATAATTGAAAATTAAGTATTTAAAGTTATTTTCTGATCAATTATGTGTTTGCATAATTTTTCTCGAATATATAAAGAAATAATAACAATAAAATGAAAATTCACAAAAACGTGGAAAAACGGCAAAATATTGCCTAATTCGATGATATTTTGTTCAAATCACATAAAAGAATAGGGGATGATAAAGGTCAAAATATTGCTAAATTCGATGATATTTAGTACAAAACAAAATGCAAGAAAACTTGGTTAAAAATGAAAAATTTGCGAAATTCTGAGATTTGAAGGCCAAATCACATATCGTGAGAAAACATGAAGTACTATCGAAATATTGGTAAAAACGAATATATATACGTATAATCACACTACATGAATAACGTGAAAAAAGTCACTATATTACCATATTTGAGGATTTTAATTTCAAATTATAGAGCGAGGTTTCGTATTATTTAGATCCAAGAATAGATATATGACAATGTTGTTTCAAATACAAATGATAAAAATCAATGTGTTTTCATTAGAATTAACTAAAATGTTCCTGATTTTCCGTTTATATTACCGATGGAAGATGTACACGTAAAACCGCTCTAATCTGGCTGAAACGTCGATATATGCAATAAAAACAGAACTTCTCCTCTTTCCAATATCTTACTCAGTATTTTAACGAGAAGCAAATAGTTGATTAAAATGAAGTGTTTAAGGTTAATTTTTAATCAATTATGTGTTTGAATCATTTTTATCGTATATTTAATGAATTAATAGCAATAAACTGAAATTTACAAAAACGTGGAAAAACAGCAAAATATTGCCTAATTCGATGATATTTTGTTTATATCACATAAAGGAAAAGGGGATGATAAACGTCAAAATATTGCTGAATTCGATGATTTTTAGTACGAAACAAAATGCAAGAAAACTTGCATTTTATTGCTTAAAATGCAATATTATTCGAAAATCTGAGATTTGAAGGTCATATCACATATCGTGATACTACATAAAATAGTATCGAAATACTGGTAAAAATGAATATATTTACGTAATATCAAACTACATGAAAAACGTGAAAAAATTCATTATTATACCAAATTTGAGGATTTTAACTTCGAAGCATAAAACGACGTTTCGTATTTTTTAGATCCTAGAAAAGACGTATAAAGATGTTACTTCCAATACAAATGATAAAAATCAATGTGTTTTCATTAAAATTAACTAAAATGTTCCTGATTTTCGGTTTATATTACCGATGGAAGATGTACACGTAAAACTGTTCTAATCCGGCTGAAACGCCTATATATGCAATAAAAACAGAACTTCTCCCCTTTTCAATATCTTACTCAGTAGTTTAACGAGAAACAAATAGATGATTGAAAATGAAGTATTTAAGGTTATTTTCTGATCAATTATGTGTTTGCATAATTTTTCTCGAATATATAAAGAAATAATAACAATAGAATGAAAATTCACAAAAACGTGGAAAAACGGCAAAATATTGCCTAATTCGATGATATTTTGTTCAAATCACATAAAGGAATAGGGGATGATAAAGGTCAAAATATTGCTAAATTCGATGATATTTAGTACAAAACAAAATGCAAAAAACTTGGTTAAAAATGCAAAATTTGCGAAATTCTGAGATTTCAAGGACAAATCACATATCGTGAGAAAACATGAAGTAGTATCGAAATATTGGTAAAAACGGATATATATACGTATAATCACACTACATGAATAACGTGAAAAAAATCACTATATTACCATATTTGAGGATTTTAACTTCAAATTATAGAGCGAGCTTTCGTATTATTTAGATCCAAGAAAAGACATGACAATGTTGTTTCAAATACAAATGATAAAAATCAATGTGTTTTCATTAGAATTAACTAAAATGTTCCTGATTTTCCGTTTATATTACCGATGGAAGATGTACACGTAAAACCGCTCTAATCCGGCTGAAACGTCGATATATGCAATAAAAACAGAACTTCTCCTCTTTCCAATATCTTATTCAGTATTTTAACGAGAAACAAATAGTTGATTGAAAATGAAGTGTTTAAGGTTAATTTTTAATCAATTATGTGTTTGCATCATTTTTATCGTATATTTAATGAATTAATAGCAATAAACTGAAAATTCACAAAAACGTGGAAAAACAGCAAAATATTGCCTAATTCGATGATATTTTGTTTATATCACATAAAGGAAAAGGGGATGATAAACGTCAAAATATTGCTGAATTCGATGATTTTTAGTACGAAACAAAATGCAAGAAAACTTGCATTTTATTGCTTAAAATGCAATATTATTCGAAAATCTGAGATTTGAAGGTCATATCACATATCGTGATACTACATAAAATAGTATCGAAATACTGGTAAAAATGAATATATTTACGTAATATCAAACTACATGAAAAACGTGAAAAAAGTCATTATTATACCAAATTTGAGGATTTTAACTTCGAAGCATAAAACGACGTTTCGTATTTTTTAGACCCTAGAAAAGACGTATAAAGATGTTGCTTCCAATACAAATGATAAAAATCAATGTGTTTTCATTAAAATTAACTAAAATGTTTCTGATTTTCGGTTTATATTACCGATGGAAGATGTACACGTAAAACCGTTCTAATCCGGCTGAAACGTCTATATATGCAATAAAACAGAACTTCTCACCTTTTCAATACTCAGTATTTTAACGAGAAACAAATAGATAATTGAAAATTAAGTATTTAAAGTTATTTTCTGATCAATTATGTGTTTCCATAATTTTTCTCGAATATATAAAGAAATAATAACAATAAAATGAAAATTCACAAAAACGTGGAAAAACGGCAAAATATTGCCTAATTCGATGATATTTTGTTCAAATCACATAAAAGAATAGGGGATGATAAAGGTCAAAATATTGCTAAATTCGATGATATTTAGTACAAAACAAAATGCAAGAAAACTTGGTTAAAAATGAAAAATTTGCGAAATTCTGAGATTTGAAGGCCAAATCACATATCGTGAGAAAACATGAAGTAGTATCGAAATATTGGTAAAAACGAATATATATATGGATAATCACACTAAATGAAAAACGTGAAAAAAGTCGTTATTATACCAAATTTGAGGATTTTAACTTCGAATCATAAAGCGACGTTTCGTATTTTTTAGACCCTAGAAAAGACGTATAAAGATGTTGCTTCTAATACAAATGATAAAAATAAATGTGTTTTCATTAAAATTAACTAAAATGTTCCTGATTTTCGGTTTATATTACCGATGGAAGATGTACACGTAAAACCGTTCTAATCCGGCTGAAACGTCTATATATGCAATAAAAACAGAAATTCTCCCCTTTTCAATATCTTACTCAGTATTTTAACGAGAAACAAATAGTTGATTGAAAATGAAGTAATATAAGGTTATTTTCTGATCAATTATGTGTTTGCATAATTTTTCTCGAATATTTAATGAAATAATAACAATAAACTGAAAATTCACAAAAACGTGGAAAAACGGCAAAATATTGCCTAATTCGATGATATTTTGTTTTAATCACATAAAGGAAAAGGTGATGATAAAGGTCAAAATATTGCTGAATTCTATGATTTTTAGTACGAAACAAAATGCAAGAAAACTTGCATTTTATTGCTTAAAAAGCAATATTATGCGAAAATCTGAGATTTGAAGGTCATATCACATATCGTGATACTACATAAAATAGTATCGAAATACTGGTAAAAATGAATATATTTACGTAATATCAAACTACATGAAAAACGTGAAAAAAGTCATTATTATACCAAATTTGAGGATTTTAACTTCGAATCATAAAGCGACGTTTCGTATTTTTTAGACCCTAGAAAAGACGTATAAAGATGTTGCTTCCAATACAAATGATAAAAATCAATGTGTTTTCATTAAAATTAACTAAAATGTTTCTGATTTTCGGTTTATATTACCGATGGAAGATGTACACGTAAAACCGTTCTAATCCGGCTGAAACGTCTATATATGCAATAAAACAGAACTTCTCCCCTTTTCAATACTCAGTATTTTAACGAGAAACAAATAGATAATTGAAAATTAAGTATTTAAAGTTATTTTCTGATCAATTATGTGTTTGCATAATTTTTCTCGAATATATAAAGAAATAATAACAATAAAATGAAAATTCACAAAAACGTGGAAAAACGGCAAAATATTGCCTAATTCGATGATATTTTGTTCAAATCACATAAAAGAATAGGGGATGATAAAGGTCAAAATATTGCTAAATTCGATGATATTTAGTACAAAACAAAATGCAAGAAAACTTGGTTAAAAATGAAAAATTTGCGAAATTCTGAGATTTGAAGGCCAAATCACATATCGTGAGAAAACATGAAGTAGTATCGAAATATTGGTAAAAACGAATATATATACGTATAATCACACTACATGAATAACGTGAAAAAAGTCACTATATTACCATATTTGAGGATTTTAATTTCAAATTATAGAGCGAGGTTTCGTATTATTTAGATCCAAGAATAGATATATGACAATGTTGTTTCAAATACAAATGATAAAAATCAATGTGTTTTCATTAGAATTAACTAAAATGTTCCTGATTTTCCGTTTATATTACCGATGGAAGATGTACACGTAAAACCGCTCTAATCTGGCTGAAACGTCGATATATGCAATAAAAACAGAACTTCTCCTCTTTCCAATATCTTACTCAGTATTTTAACGAGAAGCAAATAGTTGATTAAAATGAAGTGTTTAAGGTTAATTTTTAATCAATTATGTGTTTGAATCATTTTTATCGTATATTTAATGAATTAATAGCAATAAACTGAAATTTACAAAAACGTGGAAAAACAGCAAAATATTGCCTAATTCGATGATATTTTGTTTATATCACTTAAAAGAAAAGGGGATGATAAACGTCAAAATATTGCTGAATTCGATGATTTTTAGTACGAAACAAAATGCAAGAAAACTTGCATTGTATTGCTTAAAATGCAATATTACGCGAAAATCTGAGATTTGAAGGATATATCACATATCGTGATACTATATAAATTAGTATCGAAAAACTGGTAAAAATGAATATATTTACGTAATATCAAACTACATGAAAAACGTGAAAAAAGTCATTATTATAACAAATTTGAGGATTTTAACTTCGAATCATAAAGCGACGTTTCGTATTTTTTAGACCCTAGAAAAGACGTATAAAGATGTTGCTTCCAATACAAATGATAAAAATCAATGTCATTAAAATTAACTAAAATGTTTCTGATTTTCGGTTTATATTACCGATGGAAGATGTACACGTAAAACCGTTCTAATCCAGCTGAAACGTCTATATATGCAATAAAAACAGAACTTCTCCCCTTTTCAATATCTTACTAAGTATTTTAACGAGAAACATATAGATGATTGAAAATTAAGTATTTAAGGTTATTTTCTGATCAATTATGTGTTTGCGTAATTTTTCTCGAATATTTAATGAAATAATAACAATAAACTGAAAATTCACAAAAACGGGGAAAAACGGCAAAATATTGCCTAATTCGATGATATTTTGTTTAAATCACATAAAGGAAAAGGTGATGATAAAAGTCAAAATATTGCTAAAGTCGATGATATTTAGTACAAAACAAAGTGTAAGAAAACTTGGTTAAATATGCATAATTTGCGAAATTCTGAGATTTGAAGGCCAAATCACATATCGTGAGAAAACATGAAGTAGTATCGAAATATTGGTAAAAACGAATATATATACGGATAATCACACTACATGAATAACGTGAAAAAAGTCACTATATTACCATATATGAGGATTTTAACTTGAAATTATAGAGCGAGGTTTCGTATTATTTAGATCCAAGAAAAGACATATGACAATGTTGTTTCAAATACAAATGATAAAAATCAATGTGTTGTCATTAGAATTAACTAAAATGTACCTGATTTTCCGTTTATATTACCGATGGAAGATGTACACGTAAAACCGCTCTAATCCGGCTGAAACGTCGATATATGCAATAAAAACAGAACTTCTCCTCTTTCCAATATCTTACTCAGTATTTTAACGAGAAACAAATAGTTGATTGAAAATGAAGTGTTTAAGGTTAATTTTTAATCAATTATGTGTTTGCATCATTTTTATCGTATATTTAATGAATTAATAGCAATAAACTGAAAATTCACAAAAACGTGGAAAAACAGCAAAATATTGCCTAATTCGATGATATTTTGTTTATATCACATAAAGGAAAAGGGGATGATAAACGTCAAAATATTGCTGAATTCGATGATTTTTAGTACGAAACAAAATGCAAGAAAACTTGCATTTTATTGCTTAAAATGCAATATTATTCGAAAATCTGAGATTTGAAGGTCATATCACATATCGTGATACTACATAAAATAGTATCGAAATACTGGTAAAAATGAATATATTTACGTAATATCAAACTACATGAAAAACGTGAAAAAATTCATTATTATACCAAATTTGAGGATTTTAACTTCGAAGCATAAAACGACGTTTCGTATTTTTTAGATCCTAGAAAAGACGTATAAAGATGTTACTTCCAATACAAATGATAAAAATCAATGTGTTTTCATTAAAATTAACTAAAATGTTCCTGATTTTCGGTTTATATTACCGATGGAAGATGTACACGTAAAACCGTTCTAATCCGGCTGAAACGCCTATATATGCAATAAAAACAGAACTTCTCCCCTTTTCAATATCTTACTCAGTAGTTTAACGAGAAACAAATAGATGATTGAAAATGAAGTATTTAAGGTTATTTTCTGATCAATTATGTGTTTGCATAATTTTTCTCGAATATATAAAGAAATAATAACAATAGAATGAAAATTCACAAAAACGTGGAAAAACGGCAAAATATTGCCTAATTCGATGATATTTTGTTCAAATCACATAAAGGAATAGGGGATGATAAAGGTCAAAATATTGCTAAATTCGATGATATTTAGTACAAAACAAAATGCAAAAAACTTGGTTAAAAATGCAAAATTTGCGAAATTCTGAGATTTCAAGGACAAATCACATATCGTGAGAAAACATGAAGTAGTATCGAAATATTGGTAAAAACGGATATATATACGTATAATCACACTACATGAATAACGTGAAAAAAGTCACTATATTACCATATTTGAGGATTTTAACTTCAAATTATAGAGCGAGCTTTCGTATTATTTAGATCCAAGAAAAGACATGACAATGTTGTTTCAAATACAAATGATAAAAATCAATGTGTTTTCATTAGAATTAACTAAAATGTTCCTGATTTTCCGTTTATATTACCGATGGAAGATGTACACGTAAAACCGCTCTAATCCGGCTGAAACGTCGATATATGCAATAAAAACAGAACTTCTCCTCTTTCCAATATCTTATTCAGTATTTTAACGAGAAACAAATAGTTGATTGAAAATGAAGTGTTTAAGGTTAATTTTTAATCAATTATGTGTTTGCATCATTTTTATCGTATATTTAATGAATTAATAGCAATAAACTGAAAATTCACAAAAACGTGGAAAAACAGCAAAATATTGCCTAATTCGATGATATTTTGTTTATATCACATAAAGGAAAAGGGGATGATAAACGTCAAAATATTGCTGAATTCGATGATTTTTAGTACGAAACAAAATGCAAGAAAACTTGCATTTTATTGCTTAAAATGCAATATTATTCGAAAATCTGAGATTTGAAGGTCATATCACATATCGTGATACTACATAAAATAGTATCGAAATACTGGTAAAAATGAATATATTTACGTAATATCAAACTACATGAAAAACGTGAAAAAAGTCATTATTATACCAAATTTGAGGATTTTAACTTCGAAGCATAAAACGACGTTTCGTATTTTTTAGATCCTAGAAAAGACGTATAAAGATGTTACTTCCAATACAAATGATAAAAATCAATTTGTTTTCATTAAAATTAACTAAAATGTTCCTGATTTTCGGTTTATATTACCGATGGAAGATGTACACGTAAAACCGTTCTAATCCGGCTGAAACGCCTATATATGCAATAAAAACAGAACTTCTCCCCTTTTCAATATCTTACTCAGTATTTTAACGAGAAACAAATAGATGATTGAAAAATGAAGTATTTAAGGTTATTTTCTGATCAATTATGTGTTTGCATAATTTTTGTCGAATATATAAAGAAATAATAACAATAGAATGAAAATTCACAAAAACGTGGAAAAACGGCAAAATATTGCCTAATTCGATGATATTTTGTTCAAATCACATAAAGGAATAGGGGATGATAAAGGTCAAAATATTGCTAAATTCGATGATATTTAGTACAAAACAAAATGCAAAAAACTTGGTTAAAAATGCAAAATTTGCGAAATTCTGAGATTTCAAGGACAAATCACATATCGTGAGAAAACATGAAGTAGTATCGAAATATTGGTAAAAACGGATATATATACGTATAATCACACTACATGAATAACGTGAAAAAAGTCACTATATTACCATATATGAGGATTTTAACTTCAAATTATAGAGCGAGGTTTCGTATTATTTAGATCCAAGAAAAGACATGACAATGTTGTTTCAAATACAAATGATAAAAATCAATGTGTTTTCATTAGAATTAACTAAAATGTTCCTGATTTTCCGTTTACATTACCGATGGAAGATGTACACGTAAAACCGCTCTAATCCGGCTGAAACGTCGATATATGCAATAAAAACAGAACTTCTCCTCTTTCCAATATCTTACTCAGTATTTTAACGAGAAACAAATAGTTGATTGAAAATGAAGTGTTTACGGTTAATTTTTAATCAATTATGTGTTTGAATCATTTTTATCGTATATTTAATGAATTAATATCAATAAACTGAAAATTCACAAAAACGTGGAAAAACAGCAAAATATTGCCTAATTCGATGATATTTTGTTTAAATCACATAAAGGAAAAGGTGATGATAAAGGTCAAAATATTGCTATATTCGATGATATTTAGTACAAAACAAAGTGTAAGAAAACTTGGTTAAATATGCACAATTTGCGAAATTCTGAGATTTGCAGGCCAAATCACATATCGTGAGAAAACATGAAGTAGTATCGAAATATTGGTAAAAACGTATATATATACGGATAATCACACTACATGAATAACGTGAAAAAAGTCACTATATTACCATATATGAGGATTTTAACTTCAAATTATAGAGCGAGGTTTCGTATTATTTAGATCCAAGAAAAGACATGACAATGTTGTTTCAAATGCAAATGATAAAAATCAATGTGTTTTCATTAGAATTAACTAAAATGTACCTGATTTTCCGTTTATATTACCGATGGAAGATGTACACGTAAAACCGCTCTAATCCGGCTGAAACGTCGATATATGCAATAAAAACAGAACTTCTATTCTTTCCAATATCTTACTCAGTATTTTAACGAGAAACAAATAGTTGATTGAAAATGAAGTGTTTAAGGTTAATTTTTAATCAATTATGTGTTTGCATCATTTTTATCGTATATTTAATGAAATAATAACAATAAACTGAAAATTCACAAAAACGTGGAAAAACGGCAAAATATTGCCTAATTCGATGATATTTTGTTTAAATCACATAAAGGAAAAGGTGATGATAAAGGTCAAAATATTGCTGAATTCGATGATTTTTAGTACGAAACAAAATGAAAGAAAACTTGAATTTTATTGCTTAAAATGCAATATTATGCGAGAATCTGAGATTTGAAGGTCATATCACATATCGTGATACTACATAAAATAGTATCGAAATACTGGTAAAAATGAATATATTTACGTAATATCAAACTACATGAAAAACGTGAAAAAAATCATTATTATTCCAAATTTGATGATTTTAACTTCGAATCATAAAGCGACGTTTCGTATTTTTTAGACCCTAGAAAAGACGTGTAAAGATGTTGCTTCCAATACAAATGATAAAAATCAATGTGTTTTCAATAAAATTAACTAAAATGTTTCTGATTTTCGGTTTATATTACCGATGGAAGATGTACACGTAAAACCGTTCTAATCCGGCTGAAACGTCTATATATGCAATAAAAACAGAACTTCTCCCCTTTTCAATATCTTACTCAGTATTTTAACGAGAAACAAACATATGATTGAAAATTAAGTATTTAAGGTTATTTTCTGATCAATTATGTGTTTGCATAATTTTTCTCGAATATTTAATGAAATAATAACAATAAACTGAAAATTCACAAAAACGTGGAAAAACGGCAAAATATTGCCTAATTCGATGATAATTTGTTTAAATCACATAAAGGAAAAGGTGATGATAAAGGTCAAAATACTGCTAAATTCGATGATATTTAGTACAAAACAAAGTGTAAGAAAACTTGGTTAAATATGCACAATTTGCGAAATTCTGAGATTTGAAGGCCAAATCACATATCGTGAGAAAACATGAAGTAGTATCGAAATATTGGTAAAACGAATATATATACGAATAATCACACTACATGAATAACGTGAAAAAGTCACTATATTACCATATATGAGGATTTTAACTTCAAATTATAGAGCGAGGTTTCGTATTATTTAGATCCAAGAAAAGACATATGACAATGTTGTTTCAACTACAAATGATAAAAATCAATGTGTTTTCATTAGAATTAACTAAAATGTACCTGATTTTCCGTTTATATTACCGATGGAAGATGTACACGTAAAACCGCTCTAATCCGGCTGAAACGTCGATATATGCAATAAAAACAGAACTTCTCCTCTTTCCAATATCTTACTCAGTATTTTAACGAGAAACAAATAGTTGATTGAAAATGAAGTGTTTAAGGTTAATTTTTAATCAATTATGTGTTTGCATCATTTTTATCGTATATTTAATGAATTAATAGCAATAAACTGGAAATTCACAAAAACGTGGAAAAACAGCAAAATATTGCCTAATTCGATGATATTTTGTTTAAATCACATAAAGGAAAAGGTGATGATAAAGGTCAAAATATTGCTAAATTCGATGATATTTAGTACAAAACAAAGTGTAAGAAAACTTGGTTAAATATGCAAAATTTGCGAAATTCTGAGATTTGAAGGCCAAATCACATATCGTGAGAAAACATGAAGTAGTATCGAAATATTGGTAAAAACGAATATATATACGGATAATCACACTACATGAATAACGTGAAAAATTCACTATATTACCATATATGAGGATTTTAACTTCAAATTATAGAGCGAGGTTTCGTATTCTTTAGATCCAAGAAAAGACATGACAATGTTGTTTCAAATACAAATGATAAAAATCAATGTGTTTTCATTGGAATTAACTAAATTGTACCTGATTTTCCGTTTATATTACCGATGGAAGATGTACACGTAAAACCGCTCTAATCCGGCTGAAACGTCGATATATGCAATAAAAACAGAACTTCTCCTCTTTCCAATATCTTACTCAGTATTTTAACGAGAAACAAATAGTTGATTGAAAATGAAGTGTTTAAGGTTAATTTTTAATCAATTAAGTGTTTGCATCATTTTTATCGTATATTTAATGAATTAATAGCAATAAACTGAAAATTCACAAAAAGTGGAAAAACAGCAAAATATTGCTTAATTGGATGATATTTTGTTTATATCACTTAAAGGAAAAGGGGATGATAAACGTCAAAATATTGCTGAATTCGATGATTTTTAGTACGAAACAAAATGCAAGAAAACTTGCATTGTATTGCTTAAAATGCAATATTATGCGAAAATCTGAGATTTGAAGGTCATATCACATATCGTGATACTACATAAAATAGTATCGAAATACTGGTAAAAATGAATATATTTACGTAATATCAAACTACATGAAAAACGTGAAAAAATTCATTATTATACCAAATTTGAGGATTTTAACTTCGAAGCATAAAACGACGTTTCGTATTTTTTAGATCCTAGAAAAGACGTATAAAGATGTTACTTCCAATACAAATGATAAAAATCAATGTGTTTTCATTAAAATTAACTAAAATGTTCCTGATTTTCGGTTTATATTACCGATGGAAGATGTACACGTAAAACCGTTCTAATCCGGCTGAAACGCCTATATATGCAATAAAAACAGAACTTCTCCCCTTTTCAATATCTTACTCAGTAGTTTAACGAGAAACAAATAGATGATTGAAAATGAAGTATTTAAGGTTATTTTCTGATCAATTATGTGTTTGCATAATTTTTCTCGAATATATAAAGAAATAATAACAATAGAATGAAAATTCACAAAAACGTGGAAAAACGGCAAAATATTGCCTAATTCGATGATATTTTGTTCAAATCACATAAAGGAATAGGGGATGATAAAGGTCAAAATATTGCTAAATTCGATGATATTTAGTACAAAACAAAATGCAAAAAACTTGGTTAAAAATGCAAAATTTGCGAAATTCTGAGATTTCAAGGACAAATCACATATCGTGAGAAAACATGAAGTAGTATCGAAATATTGGTAAAAACGGATATATATACGTATAATCACACTACATGAATAACGTGAAAAAAGTCACTATATTACCATATTTGAGGATTTTAACTTCAAATTATAGAGCGAGCTTTCGTATTATTTAGATCCAAGAAAAGACATGACAATGTTGTTTCAAATACAAATGATAAAAATCAATGTGTTTTCATTAGAATTAACTAAAATGTTCCTGATTTTCCGTTTATATTACCGATGGAAGATGTACACGTAAAACCGCTCTAATCCGGCTGAAACGTCGATATATGCAATAAAAACAGAACTTCTCCTCTTTCCAATATCTTATTCAGTATTTTAACGAGAAACAAATAGTTGATTGAAAATGAAGTGTTTAAGGTTAATTTTTAATCAATTATGTGTTTGCATCATTTTTATCGTATATTTAATGAATTAATAGCAATAAACTGAAAATTCACAAAAACGTGGAAAAACAGCAAAATATTGCCTAATTCGATGATATTTTGTTTATATCACATAAAGGAAAAGGGGATGATAAACGTCAAAATATTGCTGAATTCGATGATTTTTAGTACGAAACAAAATGCAAGAAAACTTGCATTTTATTGCTTAAAATGCAATATTATTCGAAAATCTGAGATTTGAAGGTCATATCACATATCGTGATACTACATAAAATAGTATCGAAATACTGGTAAAAATGAATATATTTACGTAATATCAAACTACATGAAAAACGTGAAAAAAGTCATTATTATACCAAATTTGAGGATTTTAACTTCGAAGCATAAAACGACGTTTCGTATTTTTTAGATCCTAGAAAAGACGTATAAAGATGTTACTTCCAATACAAATGATAAAAATCAATTTGTTTTCATTAAAATTAACTAAAATGTTCCTGATTTTCGGTTTATATTACCGATGGAAGATGTACACGTAAAACCGTTCTAATCCGGCTGAAACGCCTATATATGCAATAAAAACAGAACTTCTCCCCTTTTCAATATCTTACTCAGTATTTTAACGAGAAACAAATAGATGATTGAAAAATGAAGTATTTAAGGTTATTTTCTGATCAATTATGTGTTTGCATAATTTTTGTCGAATATATAAAGAAATAATAACAATAGAGTGAAAATTCACAAAAACGTGGAAAAACGGCAAAATATTGCCTAATTCGATGATATTTTGTTCAAATCACATAAAGGAATAGGGGATGATAAAGGTCAAAATATTGCTAAATTCGATGATATTTAGTACAAAACAAAATGCAAAAAACTTGGTTAAAAATGCAAAATTTGCGAAATTCTGAGATTTCAAGGACAAATCACATATCGTGAGAAAACATGAAGTAGTATCGAAATATTGGTAAAAACGGATATATATACGTATAATCACACTACATGAATAACGTGAAAAAAGTCACTATATTACCATATTTGAGGATTTTAACTTCAAATTATAGAGCGAGGTTTCGTATTATTTAGATCAAAGAAAAGACATGACAATGTTGTTTCAAATACAAATGATAAAAATCAATGTGTTTTCATTAGAATTAACTAAAATGTTCCTGATTTTCCGTTTACATTACCGATGGAAGATGTACACGTAAAACCGCTCTAATCCGGCTGAAACGTCGATATATGCAATAAAAACAGAACTTCTCCTCTTTCCAATATCTTACTCAGTATTTTAACGAGAAACAAATAGTTGATTGAAAATGAAGTGTTTACGGTTAATTTTTAATCAATTATGTGTTTGAATCATTTTTATCGTATATTTAATGAATTAATATCAATAAACTGAAAATTCACAAAAACGTGGAAAAACAGCAAAATATTGCCTAATTCGATGATATTTTGTTTAAATCACATAGAGGAAAAGGTGATGATAAAGGTCAAAATATTGCTATATTCGATGATATTTAGTACAAAACAAAGTGTAAGAAAACTTGGTTAAATATGCACAATTTGCGAAATTCTGAGATTTGAAGGCCAAATCACATATCGTGAGAAAACATGAAGTAGTATCGAAATATTGGTAAAAACGTATATATATACGGATAATCACACTACATGAATAACGTGAAAAAAGTCACTATATTACCATATATGAGGATTTTAACTTCAAATTATAGAGCGAGGTTTCGTATTATTTAGATCCAAGAAAAGACATGACAATGTTCCTCTTTCCAATATCTTACTCAGTATTTTAACGAGAAACAAATAGTTGATTGAAAATGAAGTGTTTACGGTTAATTTTTAATCAATTATGTGTTTGAATCATTTTTATCGTATATTTAATGAATTAATATCAATAAACTGAAAATTCACAAAAACGTGGAAAAACAGCAAAATATTGCCTAATTCGATGATATTTTGTTTAAATCACATAGAGGAAAAGGTGATGATAAAGGTCAAAATATTGCTATATTCGATGATATTTAGTACAAAACAAAGTGTAAGAAAACTTGGTTAAATATGCACAATTTGCGAAATTCTGAGATTTGAAGGCCAAATCACATATCGTGAGAAAACATGAAGTAGTATCGAAATATTGGTAAAAACGTATATATATACGGATAATCACACTACATGAATAACGTGAAAAAAGTCACTATATTACCATATATGAGGATTTTAACTTCAAATTATAGAGCGAGGTTTCGTATTATTTAGATCCAAGAAAAGACATGACAATGTTGTTTCAAATGCAAATGATAAAAATCAATGTGTTTTCATTAGAATTAACTAAAATGTACCTGATTTTCCGTTTATATTACCGATGGAAGATGTACACGTAAAACCGCTCTAATCCGGCTGAAACGTCGATATATGCAATAAAAACAGAACTTCTATTCTTTCCAATATCTTACTCAGTATTTTAACGAGAAACAAATAGTTGATTGAAAATGAAGTGTTTAAGGTTAATTTTTAATCAATTATGTGTTTGCATCATTTTTATCGTATATTTAATGAAATAATAACAATAAACTGAAAATTCACAAAAACGTGGAAAAACGGCAAAATATTGCCTAATTCGATGATATTTTGTTTAAATCACATAAAGGAAAAGGTGATGATAAAGGTCAAAATATTGCTGAATTCGATGATTTTTAGTACGAAACAAAATGAAAGAAAACTTGAATTTTATTGCTTAAAATGCAATATTATGCGAGAATCTGAGATTTGAAGGTCATATCACATATCGTGATACTACATAAAATAGTATCGAAATACTGGTAAAAATGAATATATTTACGTAATATCAAACTACATGAAAAACGTGAAAAAAATCATTATTATTCCAAATTTGATGATTTTAACTTCGAATCATAAAGCGACGTTTCGTATTTTTTAGACCCTAGAAAAGACGTGTAAAGATGTTGCTTCCAATACAAATGATAAAAATCAATGTGTTTTCAATAAAATTAACTAAAATGTTTCTGATTTTCGGTTTATATTACCGATGGAAGATGTACACGTAAAACCGTTCTAATCCGGCTGAAACGTCTATATATGCAATAAAAACAGAACTTCTCCCCTTTTCAATATCTTACTCAGTATTTTAACGAGAAACAAATAGATGATTGAAAATTAAGTATTTAAGGTTATTTTCTGATCAATTATGTGTTTGCATAATTTTTCTCGAATATTTAATGAAATAATAACAATAAACTGAAAATTCACAAAAACGTGGAAAAACGGCAAAATATTGCCTAATTCGATGATAATTTGTTTAAATCACATAAAGGAAAAGGTGATGATAAAGGTCAAAATACTGCTAAATTCGATGATATTTAGTACAAAACAAAGTGTAAGAAAACTTGGTTAAATATGCACAATTTGCGAAATTCTGAGATTTGAAGGCCAAATCACATATCGTGAGAAAACATGAAGTAGTATCGAAATATTGGTAAAACGAATATATATACGAATAATCACACTACATGAATAACGTGAAAAAAGTCACTATATTACCATATATGAGGATTTTAACTTCAAATTATAGAGCGAGGTTTCGTATTATTTAGATCCAAGAAAAGACATATGACAATGTTGTTTCAACTACAAATGATAAAAATCAATGTGTTTTCATTAGAATTAACTAAAATGTACCTGATTTTCCGTTTATATTACCGATGGAAGATGTACACGTAAAACCGCTCTAATCCGGCTGAAACGTCGATATATGCAATAAAAACAGAACTTCTCCTCTTTCCAATATCTTACTCAGTATTTTAACGAGAAACAAATAGTTGATTGAAAATGAAGTGTTTAAGGTTAATTTTTAATCAATTATGTGTTTGCATCATTTTTATCGTATATTTAATGAATTAATAGCAATAAACTGAAAATTCACAAAAACGTGGAAAAACAGCAAAATATTGCCTAATTCGATGATATTTTGTTTAAATCACATAAAGGAAAAGGTGATGATAAAGGTCAAAATATTGCTAAATTCGATGATATTTAGTACAAAACAAAGTGTAAGAAAACTTGGTTAAATATGCAAAATTTGCGAAATTCTGAGATTTGAAGGCCAAATCACATATCGTGAGAAAACATGAAGTAGTATCGAAATATTGGTAAAAACGAATATATATACGGATAATCACACTACATGAATAACGTGAAAAATTCACTATATTACCATATATGAGGATTTTAACTTCAAATTATAGAGCGAGGTTTCGTATTCTTTAGATCCAAGAAAAGACATGACAATGTTGTTTCAAATACAAATGATAAAAATCAATGTGTTTTCATTGGAATTAACTAAATTGTACCTGATTTTCCGTTTATATTACCGATGGAAGATGTACACGTAAAACCGCTCTAATCCGGCTGAAACGTCGATATATGCAATAAAAACAGAACTTCTCCTCTTTCCAATATCTTACTCAGTATTTTAACGAGAAACAAATAGTTGATTGAAAATGAAGTGTTTAAGGTTAATTTTTAATCAATTAAGTGTTTGCATCATTTTTATCGTATATTTAATGAATTAATAGCAATAAACTGAAAATTCACAAAAAGTGGAAAAACAGCAAAATATTGCCTAATTGGATGATATTTTGTTTATATCACTTAAAGGAAAAGGGGATGATAAACGTCAAAATATTGCTGAATTCGATGATTTTTAGTACGAAACAAAATGCAAGAAAACTTGCATTGTATTGCTTAAAATGCAATATTATGCGAAAATCTGAGATTTGAAGGACATATCACATATCGTGATACTATATAAAATAGTATCGAAATACTGGTAAAAATGAATATATTTACGTAATATCAAACTACATGAAAAACGTGAAAAAAGTCATTATTATACCAAATTTGAGGATTTTAACTTCGAATCATAAAACGACGTTTCGTATTTTTTAGAACCTAGAAAAGACGTATAAAGATGTTGCTTCCAATACAAATGATAAAAATCAATGTGTTTTCATTAAAATTAACTAAAATGTTCCTGATTTTCGGTTTATATTACCGATTGAAGATGTACACGTAAAACCGTTCTAATCCGGCTGAAACGCCTATATATGCAATAAAAACAGAACTTCTCCTCTTTTCAATATCTTACTCAGTATTTTACCGAGAAACAAATAGATGATTGAAAATGAAGTATTTAAGGTTATTTTCTGATCAATTATGTGTTTGCATAATTTTTCTCGAATATTTAAAAAAATAATACCAATAAACTGAAAATTCACAAAAACGTGGAAAAACGGCAAAATATTGCCTAATTCGATGATATTTTGTTTAAATCACATAAAGGAAAAGGTAATGATAAAGGTCAAAATATTGCTAAATTCGATGATATTTAGTACAAAACAAAATGCAAGAAAACTTGGTTAAATATGCAAAATTTGCGAAATTCTGAGATTTAAAGGCCAAATCACATATCGTGAGAAAACATGAAGTAGTATCGAAATATTGGTAGAAACGAATATATATATGTACAATCACACTACATGAATAACGTGAAAAAAGTCACTATATTACCATATTTGAGGATTTTAACTTCAAATCATAAAGCAAAGTTTCGTATTATTTAGATCCAAGAAAAGACATATGACAATGTTGTTTCAAATACAAATGATAAAAATCAACGTGTTTTCATTAGAATTAACTAAAATGTACCTGATTTTCCGTTTATATTACCGCTGGAAGATGTACACGTAAAACCGCTCTAATCCAGCTGAAACGTCTATATATGCAATAAAAACAGAAATTCTCCCCTTTTCAATATCTTACTCAGTATTTTAACGAGAAACAAATAGTTGATTGAAAATGAAGTAATATAAGGTTATTTTCTGATCAATTATGTGTTTGCATAATTTTTCTCGAATATTTAATGAAATAATAACAATAAACTGAAAATTCACAAAAACGTGGAAAAACGGAAAAATATTGCCTAATTCGATGATGTTTTGTTTAAATCACATAAAGGAAAAGGAGATGATAAAGGTCAAAATATTGCTGAATTCGATGATTTTTAGTACGAAACAAAATGCAAGAAAACTTGCATTTTATTGCTTAAAAAGCAGTATTATGCGAAAATCTGAGATTTGAAGGTCATATCACATATCGTGATACTACATAAAATAGTATCGAAATACTGGGAAAAATGAATATATTTACGTAATATCAAACTACATGAAAAACGTGAAAAAAGTCAATATTATACCAAATTTGAGGATTTTAACTTCGAATCATAAAGCGACGTTTCGTATTTTTTAGACCCTAGAAAAGACGTATAAAGATGTTGCTTCTAATACAAATGATAAAAATCAATGTGTTTTCATTAACATTAACTAAAATGTTTCTGATTTTCTGTTTATATTACCGATGAAAGATGTACACGTAAAACCGTTCTAATCCGGCTGAAACGTCTATATATGCAATAAAAACAGAAATTCTCCCCTTTTCAATATCTTACTCAGTATTTTAACGAGAAACAAATAGATGACTAAAAATTAAGTATTTAAGGTTATTTTCTGATCAATTATGTGTTTGCATAATTTTTCTCGAATATTTAATGAAATAATAACAATAAACTGAAAATTCACAAAAACGTGGAAAAACGGCAAAATATTGCCTAATTCGATGATATTTTGTTTAAATCACATAAAGGAAAAGGTGATGATAAAGGTCAAAATATTGCTAAATTCGATGATATTTAGTACAAAACAAAGTGTAAGAAAACTTGGTTAAATATGCAAAATTTGCGAAATTCTGAGATATGAAGGCCAAATCACATATCGTGATAAAACATGAAGTAGTATCGAAATATTGGTAAAAACGAATATATATATACGGATAATCACACTACATGAATAACGTGAAAAAAGTCACTATATTACCATATATGAGGATTTTAACTTCAAATTATAGAGCGAGGTTTCGTATTATTTAGATCCAAGAAAAGACATATGACAATGTTGTTTCAAATACAAATGATAAAAATCAATGTGTTGTCATTAGAATTAACTAAAATGTACCTGATTTTCCGTTTATATTACCGATGGAAGATGTACAAGTAAAACCGCTCTAATCCGGCTGAAACGTTGATATATGCAATAAAAACAGAACTTCTCCTCTTTCCAATATCTTACTCAGTATTTTAACGAGAAACAAATAGTTGATTGAAAATGAAGTGTTTAAGGTTAATTTTTAATCAATTATGTGTTTGCATCATTTTTATCGTATATTTAATGAATTAATAGCAATAAACTGAAAATTCACAAAAACGTGGAAAAACAGCAAAATATTGCCTAATTCGTTGATATTTTGTTTATATCACATAAAGGAAAAGGGCATGATAAACGTCAAAATATTGCTGAATTCGATGATTTTTAGTACGAAACAAAATGCAAGAAAACTTGCATTGTATTGCTTAAAATGCAATATTATGCGAAAATCTGAGATTTGAAGGTCATATCACATATCGTGATACTACATAAAATAGTATCTAAATACTGGTAAAAATGAATATATTTACGTAATATCAAACTACATGAAAAACGTGAAAAAAGTCATTATTATACCAAATTTGAGGATTTTAACTTCGAATCATAAAACGACGTTTCGTATTTTTTAGAACCTAGAAAAGACGTATAAAGATGTTGCTTCCAATACAAATGATAAAAATCAATGTGTTTTCATTAAAATTAACTAAAATGTTCCTGATTTTCGGTTTATATTACCGATTGAAGATGTACACGTAAAACCGTTCTAATCCGGCTGAAACGCCTATATATGCAATAAAAACAGAACTTCTCCTCTTTTCAATATCTTACTCAGTATTTTAACGAGAAACAAATAGATGATTGAAAATGAAGTATTTAAGGTTATTTTCTGATCAATTATGTGTTTGCATAATTTTTCTCGAATATTTAAAAAAATAATACCAATAAACTGAAAATTCACAAAAACGTGGAAAAACGGCAAAATATTGCCTAATTCGATGATATTTTGTTTAAATCACATAAAGGAAAAGGTAATGATAAAGGTCAAAATATTGCTAAATTCGATGATATTTAGTACAAAACAAAATGCAAGAAAACTTGGTTAAATATGCAAAATTTGCGAAATTCTGAGATTTAAAGGCCAAATCACATATCGTGAGAAAACATGAAGTAGTATCGAAATATTGGTAGAAACGAATATATATATGTACAATCACACTACATGAATAACGTGAAAAAAGTCACTATATTACCATATTTGAGGATTTTAACTTCAAATCATAAAGCAAAGTTTCGTATTATTTAGATCCAAGAAAAGACATATGACAATGTTGTTTCAAATACAAATGATAAAAATCAACGTGTTTTCATTAGAATTAACTAAAATGTACCTGATTTTCCGTTTATATTACCGCTGGAAGATGTACACGTAAAACCGCTCTAATCCAGCTGAAACGTCTATATATGCAATAAAAACAGAAATTCTCCCCTTTTCAATATCTTACTCAGTATTTTAACGAGAAACAAATAGTTGATTGAAAATGAAGTAATATAAGGTTATTTTCTGATCAATTATGTGTTTGCATAATTTTTCTCGAATATTTAATGAAATAATAACAATAAACTGAAAATTCACAAAAACGTGGAAAAACGGAAAAATATTGCCTAATTCGATGATGTTTTGTTTAAATCACATAAAGGAAAAGGAGATGATAAAGGTCAAAATATTGCTGAATTCGATGATTTTTAGTACGAAACAAAATGCAAGAAAACTTGCATTTTATTGCTTAAAAAGCAGTATTATGCGAAAATCTGAGATTTGAAGGTCATATCACATATCGTGATACTACATAAAATAGTATCGAAATACTGGGAAAAATGAATATATTTACGTAATATCAAACTACATGAAAAACGTTAAAAAAGTCAATATTATACCAAATTTGAGGATTTTAACTTCGAATCATAAAGCGACGTTTCGTATTTTTTAGACCCTAGAAAAGACGTATAAAGATGTTGCTTCTAATACAAATGATAAAAATCAATGTGTTTTCATTAAAATTAACTAAAATGTTTCTGATTTTCTGTTTATATTACCGATGAAAGATGTACACGTAAAACCGTTCTAATCCGGCTGAAACGTCTATATATGCAATAAAAACAGAAATTCTCCCCTTTTCAATATCTTACTCAGTATTTTAACGAGAAACAAATAGATGACTAAAAATTAAGTATTTAAGGTTATTTTCTGATCAATTATGTGTTTGCATAATTTTTCTCGAATATTTAATGAAATAATAACAATAAACTGAAAATTCACAAAAACGTGGAAAAACGGCAAAATATTGCCTAATTCGATGATATTTTGTTTAAATCACATAAAGGAAAAGGTGATGATAAAGGTCAAAATATTGCTAAATTCGATGATATTTAGTACAAAACAAAGTGTAAGAAAACTTGGTTAAATATGCAAAATTTGCGAAATTCGGAGATATGAAGGCCAAATCACATATCGTGATAAAACATGAAGTAGTATCGAAATATTGGTAAAAACGAATATATATATACGGATAATCACACTACATGAATAACGTGAAAAAAGTCACTATATTACCATATATGAGGATTTTAACTTCAAATTATAGAGCGAGGTTTCGTATTATTTAGATCCAAGAAAAGACATATGACAATGTTGTTTCAAATACAAATGATAAAAATCAATGTGTTGTCATTAGAATTAACTAAAATGTACCTGATTTTCCGTTTATATTACCGATGGAAGATGTACAAGTAAAACCGCTCTAATCCGGCTGAAACGTTGATATATGCAATAAAAACAGAACTTCTCCTCTTTCCAATATCTTACTCAGTATTTTAACGAGAAACAAATAGTTGATTGAAAATGAAGTGTTTAAGGTTAATTTTTAATCAATTATGTGTTTGCATCATTTTTATCGTATATTTAATGAATTAATAGCAATAAACTGAAAATTCACAAAAACGTGGAAAAACAGCAAAATATTGCCTAATTCGTTGATATTTTGTTTATATCACATAAAGGAAAAGGGCATGATAAACGTCAAAATATTGCTGAATTCGATGATTTTTAGTACGAAACAAAATGCAAGAAAACTTGCATTGTATTGCTTAAAATGCAATATTATGCGAAAATCTGAGATTTGAAGGTCATATCACATATCGTGATACTACATAAAATAGTATCTAAATACTGGTAAAAATGAATATATTTACGTAATATCAAACTACATGAAAAACGTGAAAAAAATCATTATTATACCAAATTTGAGGATTTTAACTTCGAATCATAAAGCGACGTTTCGTATTTTTTAGACCCTAGAAAAGACGTATAAAGATGTTGCTTCCAATACAAATGATAAAAATCAATGTGTTTTCATTAAAATTAACTAAAATGTTTCTGATTTTCGGTTTATATTACCGATGGAAGATGTACACGTAAAACCGTTCTAATCCGGCTGAAACGTCTATATATGCAATAAAAACAGAACTTCTCCCCTTTTCAATATCTTACTCAGTATTTTAACGAGAAACAAATATATGATTGAAAATTAAGTATTTAAGGTTATTTTCTGATCAATTATTTGTTTGCATAATTTTTCTCGAATATTTAATGAAATAATAACAATAAACTGAAAATTCACAAAAACGTGGAAAAACGGCAAAATATTGCCTAATTCGATGATAATTTGTTTAAATCACATAAAGGAAAAGGTGATGATAAAGGTCAAAATACTGCTAAATTCGATGATATTTAGTACAAAACAAAGTGTAAGAAAACTTGGTTAAATATGCACAATTTGCGAAATTCTGAGATTTGAAGGCCAAATCACATATCGTGAGAAAACATGAAGTAGTATCGAAATATTGGTAAAACGAATATATATACGGATAATCACACTACATGAATAACGTGAAAAAAGTCACTATATTACCATATATGAGGATTTTAACTTCAAATTATAGAGCGAGGTTTCGTATTATTTAGATCCAAGAAAAGACATATGACAATGTTGTTTCAAATACAAATGATAAAAATCAAAGTGTTTTCATTAGAATTAACTAAAATGTACCTGATTTTCCGTTTATATTACCGATGGAAGATGTACACGTAAAACCGCTCTAATCCGGCTGAAACGTCGATATATGCAATAAAAACAGAACTTCTCCTCTTTCCAATATCTTACTCAGTATTTTAACGAGAAACAAATAGTTGATTGAAAATGAAGTGTTTAAGGTTAATTTTTAATCAATTATGTGTTTGCATCATTTTTATCGTATATTTAATGAATTAATAGCAATAAACTGAAAATTCACAAAAACGTGGAAAAACAGCAAAATATTGCCTAATTCGATGATATTTTGTTTAAATCACATAAAGGAAAAGGTGATGATAAAGGTCAAAATATTGCTAAATTCGATGATATTTAGTACAAAACAAAGTGTAAGAAAACTTGGTTAAATATGCAAAATTTGCGAAATTCTGAGATTTGAAGGCCAAATCACATATCGTGAGAAAACATGAAGTAGTATCGAAATATTGGTAAAAACGAATATATATACGGATAATCACACTACATGAATAACGTGAAAAATTCACTATATTACCATATATGAGGATTTTAACTTCAAATTATAGAGCGAGGTTTTGTATTCTTTAGATCCAAGAAAAGACATGACAATGTTGTTTCAAATACAAATGATAAAAATCAAAGTGTTTTCATTAGAATTATCTAAAATGTACCTGATTTTCCGTTTATATTACAGATGGAAGATGTACACGTAAAACCGTTCTAATCCGGCTGAAACGCCTATATATGCAATAAAAACAGAACTTCTCCTCTTTTCAATATCTTACTCAGTATTTTAACGAGAAACAAATAGATGATTGAAAATGAAGTATTTAAGGTTATTTTCTGATCAATTATGTGTTTGCATAATTTTTCTCGAATATTTAAAGAAATAATACCAATAAACTGAAAATTCACAAAAACGTGGAAAAACGGCAAAATATTGCCTAATTCGATGATATTTTGTTTAAATCACATAAAGGAAAAGGTAATGATAAAGGTCAAAATATTGCTAAATTCGATGATATTTAGTACAAAACAAAATGCAAGAAAACTTGGTTAAATATGCAAAATTTACGAAATTCTGAGATTTAAAGGCCAAATCACATATCGTGAGAAAACATGAAGTAGTATCGAAATATTGGTAAAAACGAATATATATATGTAAAATCACACTACATGAATAACGTGAAAAAAGTCACTATATTACCATATTTGAGGATTTTAACTTCAAATCATAGAGCAAGGTTTCGTATTATTTAGATCCAAGAAAAGACATATGACAATGTTGTTTCAAATACAAATGATAAAAATCAATGTGTTTTCATTAGAATTAACTAAAATGTTTCTGATTTTCCGTTTATATTACCGATGGAAGATGTACACGTAAAACCGTTCTAATCCGGCTGAAACGTCTATATATGCAATAAAAACAGAAATTCTCCCCTTTTCAATATCTTACTCAGTATTTTAACGAGAAACAAATAGTTGATTGAAAATGAAGTAATATAAGGTTATTTTCTGATCAATTATGTGTTTGCATAATTTTTCTCGAATATTTAATGAAATAATAACAATAAACTGAAAATTCACAAAAACGTGGAAAAACGGCAAAATATTGCCGAATTCGATGATATTTTGTTTATATCACATAAAGGAAAAGGGGATGATAAACGTCAAAATATTGCTGAATTCGATGATATTTAGTACGAAACAAAATGCAAGAAAACTTGCATTTTATTGCTTAAAAAGTAATATTATGCGAACATCTGAGATTTGAAGGTCATATCACATATCGTGATACTACATACAATAGTATCGAAATACTGATAAAAATGAATATATTTACGTAATATCAAACTACCAGAAAAACGTGAAAAAAGTCATTATTATACCAAATTTGAGGATTTTAACTTCGAATCATAAAGCGACGTTTCGTATATTTTAGACCCTAGAAAAGACGTATAAAGATGTTTCTTCCAATATAAATGATAAAAATCAATGTGTTTTCATTAAAATTAACTAAAATGTTTCTGATTTTCGGTTTATATTACCGATGAAAGATGTACACGTAAAACCGCTCTAATCCGGCTGAAACGTCTATATATGCAATAAAAACAGAACTCCCCTTTCCAATATCTTACTCAGTATTTTAACGAGAAACAAATAGATGATTGAAAATTAAGTATTTAAGGTTATTTTCTGATCAATTATGTGTTTGCATAATTTTTCTCGAATATTTAATGAAATAATAACAATAAACTGAAAATTCACAAAAACGTGGAAAAACGGCAAAATATTGCCTAATTCGATGATATTTTGTTTAAATCACATAAAGGAAAAGGTGATGATAAAGGTCAAAATATTGCTAAATTCGATGATATTTAGTACAAAACAAAGTGTAAGAAAACTTGGTTAAATATGCAAAATTTGCGAAATTCTGAGATTTGAAGGCCAAATCACATATCGTGAGAAAACATGAAGTAGTATCGAAATATTGGTAAAAACGAATATATATATACGGATATACACT
The DNA here is from genome assembly GCF_040958095.1 of Procambarus clarkii. NCBI lineage: Eukaryota > Metazoa > Arthropoda > Malacostraca > Decapoda > Cambaridae > Procambarus > Procambarus clarkii. The sequence goes on along the minus strand of NC_091179.1, from coordinate 42,366,668 downwards.
TTCATATATATATACATATATATATACACTCTCTTCAGCCTAAGCATCACTCTCTTAAGCCTCTGAATCCCTCTCTTTAGGCCTCTGCATAACTCTCTCGAGCCTCTACATCACTCTCTTGATCCTCTGCATCACTCTCGTAAGTCTCTGAATCACTCTCCTGAACCTCTGCATCCCTCTCTTGAACCTCTGCATCCCTCTCTTAAGCCTCTGCATCCCTCTCTTAAGCCTCTGCATCACTCTCTAGAGCCTCTGCATCAATCTCTTCAGCCTCTGCATCACTCTCTCAAGCCTCTGGTTCCCTCTCTTGATCCTCTGCATCACTCTTTTGAGCCTCTGCATCACTCTCTTGATTCTCTACATCACTCTCGTAAGCCTCTGAATTTCTCTTTTCAGCCTCTGCATCCCTCTCATGAGCCTCTGCATCCCTCTCTTAACCCTCTGCCTCACTCCCTTAAGCCTCTGCATCCCTTTCTCAAGCCTCTGCTTCCCTCTTTTGAGCCTCTGCATCACTCTCTTGAGCCTCTGCATCACTCTCTTGATCGTCTGCATCACCCACAGGAGCCTCTGCATAACTCTCTTGAGCCTCTATATCACTCTCTTAAGCCTCTGCCTTTCTCTATTGAGCCTCTGCATCACTCTCTTGAGCCTCTGCATCCCTCTCTGGAGCCTCAGCATCCCCCTCTTGAGCCTCTGCAGCACTCTCTTGAGCCTCTGAATCACTCTCTAGAGTCTCTGCATCACACTCTTCAGTCTCTGTATCCCTCTCTTGAGACTTTGCATCACTCTCTTGAGCCTATTCATCCCTCTCTTGAGCCTCTGCATCCCTCTCTTGAGCCTCTGCATCACTCTCTTAAGCCAGTGCATCACTCTCGTAAGCCTCTGCATCACTCTCTTAACCCTCTACGTCACTCCCGTAAACCTCTGAATCACTCTCTTGAGCCTCTCCATCCCTCTCTTGAGCCTCTGCATCACACTCTTAAGCCTCTGCATCACTCTCGTAAGCCTCTGCATCACTCTCTTAAGCCTCTGCATCACTCCCGTAAACCTCTGAATCACTCCCTTGAGCCTCTCCATCACACTCGTGAGCCCCTGCATCCCTCTATTGAGCCTCTGCACCACTCTCTTGAGCCTCTGCATCACCCTCCTAAGCCTCTGCATCCCTCTTTTGAGCCTCTGCATCACTTTCTTAAGCCTCTGCATCTCTTTCATGAGCCTTTGAATCTCTCTCTTGAACTCCTGCATCACTCTTATGAGCCTCTGCATCGCTCTCCTGAGCCTCTGCACCCCTCTCTTAAGCCTCTGCATCACTCTCTTGAGCCTCTGCATCACTCTCGTAAGCCTCTAAATCACTCTCTTGAGCCTCTGCATCCCTCTCTTGAGCCTCTGCTTCACTCTCTTCAGCCTCAGCATCCCCCTCTTGAGCCTCTGCATCACTCTCTTGAGCCTATACATCCCTATCTTGAGCCCCTATCCCTCTCTTAAGCCTCTGCATCACTCTCATGAGCCTCTGCATCACTCTCTTGAGCCTCTGCATCACTCTCTTGAGCCTCTGACTCCCTCTCTCGAGCCTCTGCATCACTCTCTTGATCGTCTGCATCACTCTCTTGAGCCATTGCATAACTCTCTTGAGCCTCTCTACCACTCTCTTTAGCCTCTGCATCACTCTCTTGAGCCTCTGCATCACTCTCTTAAGCCTCTGCATCATTCTCTTTAGCCTCTGCATCACTCTCTTGATCCTCTGCATCACTCTCGTGAGCCTCTGCATCATTCTCTTTAGCCTCTGCATCACTCTCTTGAGCCTCTGCATCACTCTCGTAAGCCTCTGCATCCCGCTCTTGATCCTCTGCATCACTCTCTTGAGCCTCTGCATAACTCTCTTGAGCCTCTCTATCACTCTCTTTTGCCTCTGCATCACTCTCATAAGTTTCTGCCTTTCTCTCATGAGCCTCTGCATCACTCTCTTGAGCCTCTGCATCACTCTCCTGAGCCTCTACATCACTCTCCTGAGCCTCTGCATCACTCTCTTTAGCCTCGGCATCCCTCTCTTAAGCCTCTGCCTCACCCTCTTAAACCTCTGCATCACTCTCTCATGCCTCTGCTTCCCTCTCTTGATAGTCTGCATCACTCTCTTGAGCCTCTGCATCACTCTCTTGATCCTCTGCATCACTCTTGTAAGCCTCTGAATCACTCTCTTGAGTCTCTGCATCCCTCTCATGAGCCTCTGCATCCCTTTCTTAAGCCTCTGCCTCACCCTCTTAAACCTCTGCATCACTCTCTCAAGCCTCTGCTTCCCTCTCTTGAGCCTCTGCATCACTCTCTTGATCCACTGCATCACTCTCTTGAGCCTCTGCATCACTCTCTTGAGCCTCTGCATCACTCTCTTGATCGGTTGCATCACTCTCTTGAGCCTCTGCATAACTCTCCCCTGAGCCTCTCTATCACTCTCTTTAGCCTCTGCATCACTCTCTTGAGCCTTTGCATCACTCTCCTAAGCGTCTGCATCCCGCTCTTGATCCTCTGCATCACTCTCTTGAGCCTATTCATCCCTCTCTTGAGCCTCTGCATACCTCTCTTGAGCCTCTGCATCACTCGCTTAAGCCTCTGCATCAATCTCGTAAGCCTCTGCATCACTCTCTGAACCCTCTGCATCACTCTTGTAAACCTCTGAATCACTCACTTGAGCCTTTTCCATTCCTCTCTTGAACCTCTGCATCACTCTCTTAAGCCTCTGCATCACTCTCGTAAGCCTCTGCATCACACTCTTAAGCCTCTGCATCACTCCCGTACACCTCTGAATAACTCTCTTGAACCTCTCCATCCCTCTCTTGAGCCCCTGCATCACTCTATTGAGCCTCTGCACTACTCTCATGAGCCTCTGCATCACCCTCTTAAGCCTCTGCATCCCTCTTTTGAGCCTCTGCATCACTTTCGTAAGCCTCTGCATCCCTTTCATGAGCCTTTGCATCTCTCTCTTGAAGTCCTGCATCCCTCTTATGAGCCTCTGCATCCCTATCTTGACCCTTTGCATCACACGCTTAAGCCTCTGCATCCCTCATTTGAGCCTCTGCATCCCTCTCTAGAGCCATTGCCTTCCTCTCTTGAGCCTCTGCATCCCTCTCTTAAGCCTCTGCATCACTCTCTAGAGCCTCTGCATCAATCTCTTCAGCCTCTGCATCACTCTCTCAAGCCTCTGGTTCCCTCTCTTGATCCTCTGCATCACTCTTTTGAGCCTCTGCATCACTCTCTTGATCCTCTACATCACTCTCGTAAGCCTCTGAATTTCTCTTTTGAGCCTCTGCATCCCTCTCATGAGCCTCTGCATCCCTCTCTTAACCCTCTGCCTCACTCCCTTAAGCCTCTGCATCCCTTTCTCAAGCCTATGCTTCCCTCTTTTGAGCCTCTGCATCACTCTCTTGAGCCTCTGCATCACTCTCTTGATCGTCTGCATCACTCTCTTGAGCCTCTGCATAACTCTCTTGAGCCTCTATATCACTCTCTTTAGCCTCTGCATCACTCTCTTGAGCCTCTGCATCACTCTCTTAAGCCTCTGCATCCCGCTCTTGATCATCTGCATCACTCTCTTGATCCTCTGCATCATTCTCTTGAGCCTCTGCTTCACTCTCTTGGGCCTCTGAATCATTCTCTTAAGCCTCTGCCTTTCTCTATTGAGCCTCTGCATCACTCTCTTGAGCCTCTGCATCCCTCTCTGGAGCCTCAGCATCCCTCTCTTGAGCCTCTGCAGCACTCTCTTGAGCCTCTGCATCACTCGCTAGAGTCTCTGCATCACACTCTTCAGTCTCTGCATCCCTCTCTTGAGCCTCTGTATCACTCTCTTAAGCCTCTGCATCACTCTCGTAAGCCTCTGCATCACTCTCTTAACCCTCTGCATCACTCCCGTAAACCTCTGAATCACTCTCTTGAGCCTCTCCATCCCTCTCTTGAGCCTCTGCATCACTCTCTTAAGCCTCTGCATCACTCTCATAAGCCTCTGCATCACTCTCTTAAGCCTCTGCATCACTCCCGTAAACCTCTGCATCACTCTCTTAAGCCTCTGCATCACTCTCATAAGCCTCTGCATCACTCTCATAAGCCCCTGCATCCCTCTATTGAGCCTCTGCACCACTCTCTTGAGCCTCTGCATCACCCTCTTAAGCCTCTGCATCCTTCTTTTGAGCCTCTGCATCACTTTCTTAAGCCTCTGCATCCCTTTCATGAGCCTTTGAATCTCTCTCTTGAACTCCTGCATCACTCTTATGAGCCTCTGCATCGCTCTCCTGAGCCTCTGCACCCCTCTCTTAAGCCTCTGCATCACTCTCTTGAGCCTCTGCATCACTCTCGTAAGCCTCTAAATCACTCTCTTGAGCCTCTACATCCCTCTCTTGAGCCTCTGCATCACTCTCTTCAGCCTCAGCATCCCCCTCTTGAGCCTCTGCATCACTCTCTTGAGCCTATACATCCCTATCTTGAGCCCCTATCCCTCTCTTAAGCCTCTGCATCACTCTGATGATCCTCTGCATCACTCTCTTGAGCCTCTGCATCACTCTCTTGAGCCTCTGCTTCCCTCTCTCGAGCCTCTGCATCACTCTCTTGATCCACTGCATCACTCTCTTGAGCCTCTACATCACTCTCTTGATCGTCTGCATCACTCTCTTGAGCCATTGCATAACTCTCTTGAGCATCTCTACCACTCTCTTTAGCCTCTGCATTACTCTCTTGAGCCTCTGCATCACTCTCTTAAGCCTCTGCATCATTCTCTTTAGCCTCTGCATCACTCTCTTGATCCTCTGCATCACTCTCTTGAGCCTCTGCATCATTCTCTTTAGCCTCTGCATCACTCTCTTGAGCCTCTGCATCACTCTCTTAAGCCTCTCTCTCTCACTCTCTCACTCACATCACTCTCTTCATCACTCTCTCGAGCCTCTGCATCACTCTCTTGATCCTCTGCATCACACTCTTGATCCTCTGCGTCACTCTGAAGAGCCTCTGCATCCCTCTCTTGTACCTCGGCATCCGTCACTTGAGCCTCTGCATCACTCTCTTGAGCCCCTGCATCCCTCTCTTGAGCCTCTGCATCACTCTCTTGAACCTCTGCATCACCTTCTTAAGCCTCTGCATCACTCTCTTGAGCCTCTGCACCCCTCTCTTGAGCCTCTGCATCACTCTCTTCAGCCTCTTCATCCCTCTCTTGAGCCTCTGCAACACTCTCTTCAGCCTAAGCATCACTCTCTTAAGCCTCTGAATCCCTCTCTTTAGGCCTCTGCATAACTCTCTCGAGCCTCTACATCACTCTCTTGATCCTCTGCATCACTCTCGTAAGCCTCTGAATCACTCTCCTGAACCTCTGCATCCCTCTCTTGAACCTCTGCATCCCTCTCTTAAGCCTCTGCATCCCTCTCTTAAGCCTCTGCATCACTCTCTAGAGCCTCTGCATCAATCTCCTCAGCCTCTGCATCACTCTCTCAAGCCTCTGGTTCCCTCTCTTGATCCTCTGCATCACTCTTTTGAGCCTCTGCATCACTCTCTTGATTCTCTACATCACTCTCGTAAGCCTCTGAATTTCTCTTTTCAGCCTCTGCATCCCTCTCATGAGCCTCTGCATCCCTCTCTTAACCCTCTGCCTCACTCCCTTAAGCCTCTGCATCCCTTTCTCAAGCCTCTGCTTCCCTCTTTTGAGCCTCTGCATCACTCTCTTGATCCTCTGCATCACTCTCTTGATCGTCTGCATCACCCTCAGGAGCCTCTGCATAACTCTCTTGAGCCTCTATATCACTCTCTTTAGCCTCTGCATCACTCTCTTGAGCCTCTGCATCACTCTCTTAAGCCTCTGCATCCCGCTCTTGATCCTCTGCATCACTCTCTTGATCCTCTGCATCATTCTCTTGAGCCTCGGCTTCACTCTCTTGGGCCGCTGTATCACTCTCTTAAGCCTCTGCCTTTCTCTATTGAGCCTCTGCATCACTCTCTTGAGCCTCTGCATCCCTCTCTGGAGCCTCAGCATCCCTCTCTTGAGCCTCTGCAGCACTCTCTTGAGCCTCTGAATCACTCTCTCGAGTCTCGGCATCACACTCTTCAGTCTCTGCATCCCTCTCTTGAGACTTTGCATCACTCTCTTGAGCCTATTCATCCCTCTCTTGAGCCTCTGCATCCCTCTCTTGAGCCTCTGCATCACTCTCTTAAGCCTGTGCATCACTCTCGTAAGCCTCTGCATCACTCTCTTAACCCTCTGCGTCACTCCCGTAAACCTCTGAATCACTCTCTTGAGCCTCTCCATCCCTCTCTTGAGCCTCTGCATCACTCTCTTAAGCATCTGCATCACTCTCGTAAGCCTCTGCATCACTCTCTTAAGCCTCTGCATCACTCCCGTAAACCTCTGAATCACTCCCTTGAGCCTCTCCATCACACTCGTGAGCCCCTGCATCCCTCTATTGAGCCTCTGCACCACTCTCTTGAGCCTCTGCATCACCCTCTTAAGCCTCTGCATCCCTCTTTTGAGCCTCTGCATCACTTTCTTAAGCCTCTGCATCTCTTTCATGAGCCTTTGAATCTCTCTCTTGAACTCCTGCATCACTCTTATGAGCCTCTGCATCGCTCTCCTGAGCCTCTGCACCCCTCTCTTAAGCCTCTGCATCACTCTCTTGAGCCTCTGCATCACTCTCGTAAGCCTCTAAATCACTCTCTTGAGCCTCTACATCCCTCTCTTGAGCCTCTGCTTCACTCTCTTCAGCCTCAGCATCCCCTTCTTGAGCCTCTGCATCACTCTCTTGAGCCTATACATCCCTATCTTGAGCCCCTATCCCTCTCTTAAGCCTCTGCATCACTCTCATGAGCCTCTGCATCACTCTCTTGAGCCTCTGCATCACTCTCTTGAGCCTCTGACTCCCTCTCTCGAGCCTCTGCATCACTCTCTTGATCGTCTGCATCACTCTCTTGAGCCATTGCATAACTCTCTTGAGCCTCTCTACCACTCTCTTTAGCCTCTGCATCACTCTCTTGAGCCTCTGCATCACTCTCTTAAGCCTCTGCATCATTCTCTTTAGCCTCTGCATCACTCTCTTGATCCTCTGCATCATTCTCTTGAGCCTCTGCATCATTCTCTTTAGCCTCTGCATCACTCTCTTGAGCCTCTGCATCACTCTCGTAAGCCTCTGCATCCCGCTCTTGATCCTCTGCATCACTCTCTTGAGCCTCTGCATAACTCTCTTGAGCCTCTCTATCACTCTCTTTTGCCTCTGCATCACTCTCATAAGTTTCTGCCTTTCTCTCATGAGCCTCTGCATCACTCTCTTGAGCCTCTGCATCACTCTCCTGAGCCTCTACATCACTCTCCTGAGCCTCTGCATCACTCTCAAGAGCCTCTGCATCACTCTCTTAAGCCTCTGAATCCCTCTCTTGAGCCTCTGCATCACTCTCTCGAGCCTCTGCATCACTCTCTTGATCCTCTGCATCACTCTCATGAGCCTCTGCATCACTCTCTTAATCCTCTGCATCACTCTCTAGAGCCTCTACATCACTCTCTTCAGCTTCTGCATCACTCTCTTATGCCTCTGTATCACTCTCTTAAGCCTCTGAATCACTCTCTTGAGCCTCTGCATCACTCTCTTCAGCCCCTGCATCCCTCTCTTGAGCCACTGCATCACTCTCTTGAGCCTCAGCATCACTCTCTTAAGCGTCTCCACCACTCTCTTGAGCCTCTGTATAACTCTCTTGAGTCTCTGCATCACTCTCATGACCCTCTGCATCCCTCTCTTGAGCTTCTGCATCACTCTCTAGAGCCTCAGCATCACTCTCTAGAGCCTCTGCATCACTCTCATGAGCCTCTGCATCACTCTCTTGAGCCTCTGTATCCCTCTCTTGATCCTCTGCATCACTCTTGTAAGCCTCTGCATCACTCTCATGAGCCTTAGCATCACTCTCTTGAGCCTCTGCATCCTTCTCGTAAACCTCTGCATCACTCTCATGAGCCTCTGAAATCACTCTCTTGAGCCTCAGCATCCTTCTCTTAAACCTCTGCATCACTCTCTTTAGCCTCAGCATCATTCTCTCTAGCCTCTGCATCCCTCTCTTGAGCCTTTGCATCACTCTCTTAAGCCTCTGCATCCCTCTCTTGAGAATCTGCATCCCTCTCTTGAGCCTCTGCATCCCTCTCCTGAGCCTGTTCATTCCTATCTTGAGCCTCTGCATCCCTTTCTTTAGCCTCTGCATCACTCTCGTAAGCCTCTGCATCACTCTCTAAAGCCTCTGCTTCACTCTCGTAAACCTCTGAATCACTCGCTTGAGCCTCTCTATCATTCTCTAGTGCCCCTGCATCCCTCTATTGAGCCTCTGCATCACTCTCCTGAGCCTCTGCATCACTTTCTTAAGCCTCTGCATCACTCCCGTAAGCCTCTGAATCACTCCCTTGAGCCTCTGCATCAATCTCTTGAGCCTCTGCATCCCTCTCTTGACTCTCTGCATCCCTCTCTTAAGCCTCTGCATCACTCTCATAAGCCTCTGCATCACTCTCTAGAGCCTCTGCATCACTCTCTTCAAGAGAGTTCAAGAGAGTGATGCAGAGGCTCAACAAAGGGATGCAGAGGCTTAAGAAAGTGATTCAGAGGCTCAAAAAAGGGATGCAGAGGCTTAAGAGAGTGATGCAGAGGCTGAAGAGAGTGTAGCAGAGGCTTATGAGAGGGATGCAGAGGCTCAAGAGAGGGATGCAGACGCTTAAGAGAGTGATGCAGAGGCTTAAGAGTGTGTTACAGAGGCTTAAGCGAGGGATGCAGAGGCTAAAGAGTGTGATGCAAATGCTCAAGAGAATGATGCAGAGGCTTAAGAGAGGGATGCAGAGGCTCAAGAGAGGGATGTAGAGGCTCAAGAGAGTGATGCAGAGGCTAAAGAGAGTGATGCAGAGGCTAAAGAGAGTGATGCAGAGGCTGAAGAGAGAGATGCAGGGGCTTAAGAGAGTGATGCAGAGGTTCAAGAGCGTGATGCAGAGGCACAAACGAATGATGTAGAGGCTGAAGAGAGGAATGCAGAGGCTCAAGAGAATGATGCAAGGGCTCAAGAGAATGATGCAGAGGCTTAAGAGAGGGATGCAGAGGCTCACGAGAGTGATTGAGAGGCTCAAGAGAGCGATGCAGAGGCTCAACAGAGTGATTCAGAGACTTACGAGAGTGATGCAGAGGCTTAAGAGAGGGATGCAGAGGCTCAAGAGTGGGATGCTGAGGCTCAAGAGAGGGATGCAGGGGCTCAAGAGAGGGATGCAGAGGCTGGAGAAAAAGATGCAGAGGCTCTTGAGAGTGATGCACAGGCTCAAGAGAGGGATGCAGAGGCTGAAGAAAGTGTTGCAATAGCTCAAGAGAGGGATGCAGAGGCTCATGAGAGGAAAATGTGATCCTTCGTCGCGCTCAATAATTGGCATATTTTCCGTATAAAATGTAATCATTTTAAACTGCGAATACGTGCAGAGCCAGAATTTGGCTACAAAATATAGCTCAAGGTTCGCATTTGGGATGTTTGGGATATTTTGAAAACTGCAGGGGGGGTTTGGGCAAAATGTGACCCATCACTGCTCTCAGTAATTGGCATATTTTCAGTATAAAAATTCGTAATTTCAAACTGGGAATACGTGCAGAGATTCAGAATTTGGCTCCACAATTAGGATCAAGGGTCGAATTTGGAACTTTTGGGGTATTTTGAAAACTGCAGGAAGGGTTTGGGCAAAATGTGATTCATCGCTACTCTCAGTAATTGGCATATTTTCGGTATAAAAAGTCGTAATTTCAAACTGCGAATACGTGCAGAGTGCCAGAATTTGGCTCCAAAATATGACTCAAGCGTCGAATTTGGCATGTCAAGGATATTTTGAAAACTGCAGGGAGGGTTTGGGCAGAATGTGATCCATCGCCGCTTTCAGTAATTGGCATATTTTCGGTATAAAAATTCGTAATTTGAATCTGCGAATTCGTTCAGAGAGCCAAAATTTGGCTTCAAAATATGGTTCAAGCGTCGACTTTTGGATGTTTGGGATATTTTGAAAACTGCAGGGAGGGTTTAGGCAAAATGTTATCCATCGCCGCTCTCAGTAATTGGCATTTTTTCGGCATAAAAAGTCGTAATTTCAAACTGCAAATACCTGCAGACAGCCAGAATTTGGCTCCAAAATATAGCTCAAGGGTCGAATTTGGGATGTTTGGGATATTTTGAAAACTGCAGGGGGGGTTTTGGCAGAATGTGACCCATCGCCGCTCTCAGTAATTGGCATATTGTCGGTATAAAATGAAATAATTTCAAACTGTGAATACGTGCAGAGAGCCCGAATTTGGCTCCAAAATGTGTCTCACGCGTCGAATTTGAGATGTTTGGGATATTTTGCAAACTGCCGGTGGGTTTGGGTAAAAATGTGAATCATCGCCGGTCGGCCGAGCGGACAGCACGCTGGACTTATGATCCTGTGGTCCTGGTTTCGATCCCAGGCGCCGGCGAGAAATAATGGACAGAGTTTCTTTCACCCTATGCCCCTGTTACCTAGCAGTAAAATAGGTACCTGGGTGTTAGTCAGTTGTCACGGGCTGCTTCCTGGGGGTGGAGGCCTGGTCGAGGACCGGGCCGCGGGGACACTAAAGCCCCGAAATCATCTCAAGAAAACCTCAAGATAGATCGCTGCTTTCAGTAATTGGCATATTTTCAGTATAAAAAGTCGTAATTTCAAACTGCGAATACGTGCAGACAGCCAGAATTTGCATCCAAAATAATACTCAGGGGCCGAATTTGGGATGTTTTGGATATTTTGAAAACTGCAGGAAGGGTTTGGGCAAAATGTGATCCATCGCCGCTCGTAGTAATTAGCATATTTTCGGTATAAAAATTCGTAATTTCAAACTGCGAATACGTGCAGAGAGTCAGAATTTGGCTCCAAAATTAGGATCAAGGGTCGAATTGGGGATGTTTGGGTTATTTTGAAAACTGCAGGAGGGGTTTTGGCAAAATCTGATACATCGTAGCTCTCGGTAATTGGCATATTTTCGGTATAAAAAGTCGTAATTTCAAACTGCGATTTCGTGCAGAGAGCCAGAATTTGGCTCAAAAATATTGCTCAAGCTTCGAATTTGTTATGTTTGGGATATTTTGAAAACTGCAGGGAGGGTTTGGGTAGAAAGTGATCCATCGCCGCGCTCAGTAATTGGCATATTTTCGGTATAAAAAGTCGTAATTTGAAACTGCGAATTCGTGCAGAGAGCCAGAATTTGGCTTCAAAATATGGCTCAAGCGTCGACTTTTGGATGTTTTGGATATTTTGAAAACTGCAAGGAGGGTTTTGGCAAAATGTGATCCATCGCCGCTCTAAGTAATTAGTATTTTTTCGGTATAAAAAGTCGTAATTTCAAACTGCGAACACGTGCAGAGAGCCAGAATTTGGCTCCAAAATATGACTTAAGCGTCGAATTTGGGATGTTTGGGATATTTTGAAAACTGCAGGGGGGTTTGGGCTAAATGTGACCCATCGCTGCTTTCAGTGATTGGCATATTTTCAGTATAAAAAGTCGTAATTTCAAACTGCGAATACGTGCAGAGAACCAGAATTTGGCTCCAAAATTAGGCTTAAAGGTCGAATTTAGGATGTTTGGGATATTTTGAAAACTGCAGGGAAGGTTTAGGCAAAATGTGATCCATCGCCGCTCTCAGTAATTGGCATATTATCGATATAAAATGTCGTAATTTCAAACTGCAAATACGTGCAGAGAGCCAGAATTTGGCAAAAAAATATGACTTAAGCGTCGAATTTGGGATGTTTGGGATATTTTGAAAACTGCAGGGAGGGTTTGGGCAAAATGTGATCCATCGCCGCTTTCAGTAATTGGCATATTTTCGGTATAAAAAGTCGTAATTTTAAACTGCGAATACGTGCAGAGAGCCAGAAGTTGGCTCCAAAACATGACTTATGCGTCGAATTTGGGATGTTTGGGATATTTTGAAAACTGCAGGGAGGGTTTGGGCAGAATGTGTTCCATCGCCGCTTTCAGTAATTGGCATATTTTCGGTATAAAATGTCATAATTTCAAACTGCGAATACGTGCAGAGAGCCAGAGTTTGGCTCCAAAATAATTCTTTAGGGTCGAATTTGGGATGTTTGGGATATTTTGAAAACTGCAGGGAAGGTTTGGGCAAAATGTGATCCATCGCCGCTCTCAGTAATTGGCATATTTTTTGTATATGGATTTTGGGTTTACAGTCTCCGTGGTGTAGTGGTAAGACACTCGACTGGCGTTCCGCTAGCGCTATGTCATGGGTTCGTATCCTGGCCGGGGAGGATTTACTGGGCGCAATTCTTTAACTGTAGCCTCTGTTTAACGTAACAGTAAAATGTGTACTTGGATGAAAAAACGATTCTTCGCGGCCGGGGATCGTATTCCAGGGACCTGCCCGAAACGCAACGCGTACCAGTGGCTGTAATAGAATGGAACAACTCTTGTATATATCTCAAAACAAAAAAAAAAGTATAAAAAGTCGCAATTTCAAACTGCGAATACGTGCAGAGAGCCAGAATTTGGCTCCAAAATATGGCTGAAGGGTCGAATTTGGGATGTTTGGGATATTTTGAAAACTGCAGGGAGGGTTTGGGCAAAATGTGATCCACCGATGCATTCAGTAATTGGCATATTTTCGGTATAAAATGAAATAATTTCAAACTGCGAATACAAGCAGAAAGCCAGAATTTCGCTCCAAAATATTGCTCAAGCGAGAAATTTAGGATGTTTGGGATATTTTGAAAACTGCAGGAAGGGTTTGGGCAAAATGTGATCAATCGCCGATTTCAGTAATTGTCATATTATCGGTATAAAATGTCGTAATTTCAAACTGCAAATACGTGCAGAAAGCCAAAATTTGGTTCCAAAATATAGCTCAAGGGTCGAATTTTGGATGTTTGGCATATTTTGTAAACTGCAGGGGGGTTTGGGCAAAATGTGACCCATCGCTGCTCTCAGTAATTGGCATATTTTCGGTATAAAAAGTCGTAATTTCAAACTGCGAATACGTGCAGCGAGCCAGAATTTGGCTCCAAAATATGACTCAAGTGTTGAATTTGGGATGATTGGGATATTTGGCAAACTGCAGGGAGGGTTTGGGCAAAATGTGATCAATCGCCGCTTTCAGTAATTGTCATATTTTCGGTATAAAAAGTCGTAATTTCAAACTGCGAATACGTGCAGAGTGCCCGAATTTGCATCACTCTCTTGAGCCTTACTCTGCATCACTCTCTCTAGCCTCTGCATCACCGTCTTAACCCTCTGCATCCCTTTTTTGAGCCTCTGCATCTCTTTCTTAAGCCTCTGCATCCCTTTCTTGAGCCTCTGCATCACTCTCTTGAACTCCTGCATCTCTCTCATGAGCCTCTGCATCCCTCTCCTGAGCCTTTGCATCACTCTCTTAAGTCTCTGCATCCCTCTCTTGAGCCTCTGCGTCACTCTCAAGTGCCTCTGCATCCCTCTCTTGTGCCTCTCCATCCCTCACTTGAGCCTCTGCATCCCTCTCTAGAGCCCCTGCATCCCTCTCTTGAGCCTCTGCATCACTCTCTTGAGCCTCTGCATCCTTCTCTTAAACCTCTGCATCACTCTCCTTAGCCTCTGCATCACTCTCTTGAGCCACTGCATCACTCTCTTGAGCCTCTGCATCACTCTCTTGAACCTCTGCATCACTCTTTTAAGCCTCTGCATCCCTCTCTTGATCCTCTGCATCACTCTCGTAAGCCTCTGCATCACTCTCATGAGCCTCTGCATCACTCTCTTGAGCCTTTGCATCCTTCTCTTAAACCTCTGCATCACACTCTTTAGCCTCGGCATCATTCTCTCTAGCCTCTGCATCCCACTCTAGTGCCTTTGCATCACTCTCTTAAGCCTCTGCATCCCTCTCTTGAGCCTCTGTATCCCTCTCTTGAGCCTCTGCATCCCTCTCCTGAGCCTGTTCATCCCTCTCTTGAGCCTCTGCATCCCTTTCTTGAGCCTCTGCACCACTCTCTTAAGCCTCTGCATCACTCTCGTAAGCCTCTGCATCACTTTCTAAAGCCTCTGCATCACTCTCGTAAACCTCTGAATCACTCGCTTGAGCCTCTATCACTCTCTAGTGCCCCTGCATCCCTCTATTGAGCCTCTGCATCCCTTTCTTGAGACTCTGCATCCCTCTCTTGAACTCCCTCCCTCTCATGAGCCTTTGCATCCTTTTCTTGAGCCTTTGCATCACTCGCTTAAGCCTCTGCATCCCTCTCTTGAGCCTCTGCTTCATTCTCCTCCTCGGGGCCTTGTAGCGTGGTGGATAGCGCGCAGGACTCGTAATTGTGTGGCGCGGGTTCGATTCGCGCACGAGGCAGAAACAAATGGGCAAAAGTTTCTTTCACCCTGAATGCCCCTGTTACCTAGCAGTAAATAGGTACCTGGGAGCTAGTCAGCTGTCACGGGCTGCTTCCTGGGGGTGGAGGCCTGGTCGAGGACCGGGCCGCGGGGACACTAAAGAACCGAAATCATCTCAAGATAACCTCAAGATAGGCCTCTGCATCACTCTCAAGAGCCTCTGCATCCCTGTCTTGTGCCTTGAGCATTCGGAGCCAAAATATGACTTAAGCGTCGAATTTGGAATGTTTGGGATATTTTGAAAACTGCAGGGAGGGTTTGGGCAAAATGTGATCCATCGCCGCTCTCAGTAATCAGCATATTTTTTGTATATGGATTTTGGATTTACAGTCTCCGTGGTGTAGTGGTAAGACACTCGCCTGGCGTTCCGCTAGCGCTATGTCATGGGTTCGTATCCTGGCCGGGGAGGACTTACTGGGCGCAATTCCTTAACTGTAGCCTCTGTTTAACGCAACAGTAAAATGTGTACTTGGATGAAAAAACGGTTCTTCGTAACAGGGGATCGTATTCCAGGGACCTGCAAGAAACGCTACGCGTACTAGTGGCTGTAATAGAATGTAACAACACTTGTTTATATTGTCATATTTTCGGTATAAAAAGCCGTAATTTCAAACTGCAAATACGTGCAGAGAGGCAGAATTTGGGTCCAAAATATAGCTCAAGGGTCGAATTTAGGATGTTTGGGATATTTTGAAAACTGCAGGGGGATTTGGGCAAAATGTGACCTATCGCTGCTTTTAGTTATTGGCATATTTTCGGTATAAAAAGTCGTCATTTCAAACTGCGAATACGTGCAGAGAGCCAGAATTTGGCTCATAAATATTGCTCAAGCGTCGAATTTGTTATGTTTGGGATATTTTGAAAACTGCAGGGAGGGTTTGGGCAGAATGTTATCCATCGCTGCGCTCAGTAATTGGCATATTTTCGGTATAAAAAGTCGTAATTTGAAACTGCGAATTCGTGCAGAGAGCCAGAATTTGGCTTCAAAATATGTCTCAAGCGTCGACTTTTGGATGTTTTGGATATTTTGAAAACTGCAAGGAGGGTTTGGGCAAAATGTGATCCATCGCCGCTCTAAGTAATTAGCATTTTTTCGGCATAAAAAGTCGTAATTTCAAACTGCGAATACGTGCAGAGAGCCAGAATTTGGCTCCAAAATATGGCTCAAGGGACGAATTTGGAATGTTTGGGATATTTTGAAAACTGCAAGGGGGTTTGGGTAAAATGTAACCCATCGCTGCTTTCTGTGATTGGCATATTTTCAGTCTAAAAAGTCGTAATTTCAAACTGCGAATACGTGAAGAGAGCCAGAATTTGGCTCCAAAATTAGGCTCAAAGGTCGAATTTAAGATGTTTGGGATATTTTGTAAACTGCAGGGAAGGTTTGGGCAAAATGTGATCCATCGCCGCTCTCAGTAATTGGCATATTACCGATATAAAAAGTCGTAATTTCAAACTGCGAATACGTGCAGAGAGCCAGAATTTGTCTCCAAAATATGACTCAAGTCTTGAATTTGGGATGATTGGGATATTTGGCAAACTGCAGGGAGGGTTTGGGCAAAATGTGATCAATCGCCGCTTTCAGTAATTGTCATATTTTCAGTATAAAAAGTCGTAATTTCAAACTGCGAATACGTGCAGAGTGCCCGAATTTGCATCACTCTCTTGAGCCTCACTCTGCATCGCTCTGCATCACTCTCTCTAGCCTCTGCATCACCCTCTTAAACCCTCTGCATCCCTTTTTTGAGCCTCTGCATCACTTTCTTAAGCCTCTGCATCCCTTTCTTGAGCCTCTGCATCACTTTCTTAAGCCTCTGCATCCCTTTCTTGAGCCTCTGCATCACTCTCTTGAACTCTTGCATCTCTCTCATGAGCCTCTGCATCCCTCTCCTGAGCCTTTGCATCACTCTCTTAAGTCTCTGCATCCCTCTCTTGAGCCTCTGCGTCACTCTCAAGAGCCTCTGCATCCCTCTCTTGGGCCTCTGCATCCCTCACATGAGCCTCTGCATCCCTCTCTTGAGCCCCTGCATCCCTCTCTTGACCTCTGCATCCCTCTCTTGAGCCTCTACATCCCTCTTTAAAGCCTATGCATCACTCTCTAATGCCTCTGCATCACTCTCTTAAGCCTCTGATACACTCTCTTGAGCCTCTGCATCACTCTCTTGAGCCCCTGCATCCCTCTCTTGAGCCTCTGCATCACTCTCTTGAGCCTCCGCATAACCCTCTTAAGCCTCTGCATCACTCTCTTGAGCCTCTGCATCTCTCTCTTCAGCCTCTGCCTCACTCTCTTAAGCCTCTGCATCACTCCCATAAGCCTCTGCATCACTCTTGTAAGCCTCTGAATTACTCTCTTGAGCCTCTGCATCCCTCTCTTGAACTCCTGCATTCCTCTCATGAGCCTCTGCATCCCTCTCTTGAGCCTCTGCATCCCTCTCTAGAGCCTCTGCATCCCTCTTATAAGCCTATGCATCACTCTCTTATGCCTCTGCATCACTCTCTAAACTTCTGCATCACTCTCGTAAGCCTCTGAATCACTCTCTTGAGCCTCTGCATCCCTCTCCTGAGCCTCTGCATCCCTCTCTTGAGCCTCTGCATCCCTCTTATAAGCCTATGCATCACTCTCTTAAACCTCTGCATCACTCTCTTAAGCCTCTGCATCACTCTCTAAAGCCTCTGTATCACTCTCTTCAGCCTCTGCATCACTCTCCTAAGCCTCTGCTTCCCTCTGATGATTCTCTGCATCATTCTCTTGAGTCTCTGCATCACTCCCATGATCGTCTGCATCACTCTCTTGAACTTCTGCATCTCTCTCTTGAGCCTCTGCATCACTCTCTTGAGCCTCTGCATCACCCTCTTAAGCCTCTGCATCGCTCTCGTGAGCCTCTGCATCCCTACTCCTAAGCCTCTGCCTCACTCTCTTAAGCCTCTGCATCACTCTCGTAAGCCTCTGAATCACTCTCTTGAGCCTCTGCATCCCTCTCTTGAGCCTCTGCATCACTCTCTTCAGCCTCTTCATCCCTCTCTTGGGCCTCTGCAACACTCACTTCAGCCTCTGCATCACTTTCTTGATCCTCTGCATCACTCTCGTAAGCCTCTGAATCACTCTCTTGAGCCTCTGGATCCCTCTCTTGAGCCTCTGCATCCCTCTCTTAAGCCTCTGCATTACTCTCTTAAGCCTCTGCATTACTCTCTTGAGCCTCTGCATCACTCTCTTCAGCCTCTGCATCACTCTCTCAAGCCTCTGCATCCCTCTCTGGAGCCTCAGCATCCCTCTCTTGATCATTTTGCAGCACTCTCTTGAGCCTCTGCATCACTCTCTTGATCGCCTGCATCACTCTCTTGAGCCTCTGCATCATTCTCTTGAGCCTCTCTATCACTCTCTTTAGCCTCTGCATCACTCTCTTGAGTCTCTGCATCACTCTCATAAGCCTCTGCATCCCCATTTTAGAGTATTTTAGTGAAAACACATATATTTTTATCATTTGTATTGGAAACAACATCTTTATATGTCTTTTCTTGGATCTAAATAATATGGAACCTCGCTTTATGATTTGAAGTTGAAATCCTCAAATTTGGTAATATTGCGATTTTTTTTCACGTTTTTCATGTAGTGTGATTGTACGTAAATATATTCATTTTTACCAATATTTTGATAATACTTCATGTTTTCTCACGATATGTGATTTAGCCTTAACTCTGAGAATTTTGCTTAATAGTGCATTTTTAAGCAAGTTTTCTTACGTTTTGTTTTGTACTAAAAATCATTGAATTTAGCAATATTTTGACGTTTATCATCCTCTTTTCCTTTATGTGATTTAAACAAAATATCATCGAATTAGGCAATATTTTGCCGTTTTTCCACGTTTTTGTGAATTTTCAGTGTATTGTTATTAATTCACTATATATACGATAAAAATGATGCAAACACATAATTGATTTGAAATTAACATTAAATACTTCATTTTCTATCAACTATTTGTTTCTCGTTAAAAAACTGAGTAAGATATGGAAAAAGCGAGAAGTTCTGTTTTTATTGCATACATCGACGTTTCAGCCGAATTAGAACGGTTTTACGTGTACATCTTCCATCGGAAATATAAACGGAAAATCAGGAACACTTTAGTTAATTCTAAGGAAAACACATTGATTTTTATCATTTGTATTGGAAACAACATTTGTATATGTCTTTTCTAGGATCTAAATAATACGAAACCTCGCTTTATGATTTGAAGTTAAAATCCTCAAGTTTGGTAATATAGCGATTTTTTTCACGTTTTTTATGTAGTGTGACTTCACGTGAATATATTCGTTTTTACCAATATTTCGATACTATTTCATGTAGTATCACGATATGTAATTTGGCCTTTAAATATCAGAATTTCGCATAATATTGCATTTTAAGCAAGTTTTCTTGCATTTTGTTTCGTACTAAAAATCATCAAATATAGCAATATTTTGACGTTTATCTTCCCCTTTTCCTTTATGTGATTTAAACAAAATATCATCGAATTAGGCAATATTTTGCCGTTTCTCCACGTTTTTGTGAATTTTCAGTTTAATGCTAATAATTCATTATATATACGATAAAAATGATGCAAACACATAATTGATTAGAAATTAATAATAAATACTTCATTTTCAATCAACTATTTGTTTCTCGTTAAAAAACTGAGTAAGATATTGAAAAAGCAAAAAGTTGTGATTTTATTGCATATATCGACGTTTCAGGCGGATTAGAGCGGTTTTACGTGTACATCTTCCATCTGTAATATAAACGGAAAATCAGGAACATTTTAGTTAATTCTAATGAAAACACGTTGAATTTTACCATTTGTATTGGAAACAACATTTTTATGTCTTTTCTAGGATCTAAAAAATACGAAACCTCGCTTTTTCATTTGGAGTAAAAATCCTCAAATTTGGTAATATAGCGACTTTTTTCACGTTTTTCATGTAGTGTCACTTTATGTAAATATATTCGTTTTTACCAATATTTCGATACTACTTCATGTTTTCTCACGATATGTGATTTGGCCTTCAAATCTCAGAATTTCGCAAATTTCCCATTTATAAGCAAGTTTTCTGGCATTTTGTTTTGTACTAAAAATCATCGAATTAGCAATATTTTAACGTTTATCATCCCATTTTCCTTTAAGTGACTTTAACATAATATCATGGAATTAGGCAATATTTTGCCGTTTTTCCACGTTTTTGTGAATTTTCAGTTTATTGGTATTAATTCATTAAATATACGATAAAAATGTTGCAAACACATAATTGATTAGAAAATAACCTAAAATACTTCATTTTCAATCAAATATTTGATTCTCGGTAAAATACTGAGTAAGATATTGAAAAAGGGAGAAGTTCTTTTTTTATTGCATATATCGACGTTTCAGCCGGTATAGAGCGGTTGTACGTGTACATCTTCCATCGGTAATATAAACGGAAAATCAGGAATATTTTAGAGTATTTTAATGAAAACACATTGATTTTTATCATTTGTATTAGAAACAACATCTTTATATGTCTTTTCTAGGATCTAAATAATACGAAACCTCGCTTTATGATTTGAGGTTAAAATCCTCAAATTTGGTAATATTGCGATTTTTTTCACGTTTTTCATGTAGTGTGATTTTACGTAAATATATTCATTTGTACCAATATTTCGATAATACTTCATGGTTTCTCGCGATATGTGATTTGGCCTCAAATCTGAGAATTTCGCATAATATTGAATTTTTAAGCAAGTTTTCTTACGTTTTGTTTTGTACTAAAAATCATTGAATCTAGCAATATTTTGACGTTTATCATCCTCTTTTCCTTTATGTGGTTTAAACAAAATATCATCGAATTAGGCAATATTTTGCCGTTTTTCCACGATTTTGTGAATTTTCAGTTTATTGTTATTAATTCAATATATTTATACGATAAAAATGATGCAAACATATAATTGATTAGAAATTAACATTAAATACTTCATTTTCAATCAACTATTTGTTTCTCGTTAAAAAACTGAGTAAGATATAGAAAAAGCGAGAAGTTCTGTTTTTATTACATATATCGACGTTTCTGCCGGATTAGAGCGGTTTTACGTGTACATCTTCCATCGGTAATATAAACGGAAAATCAGGAACATTTTCGTTAATTCTAATGAAAACACATTGATTTTTATAATTTGTATTGGAAACAACATTTTTATATGTCTTTTCTAGGATCTAAATAATACGAAACCTCGCTTTATTATTTGAAGTTAAAATCCGCAAATATGGTAATAGAGCGATATTGTTCACGTTTTTTTATGTAGTGTGACTTCTCGTGAATATATTCGTTTTTACCAATATTTCGATACTATTTCATGTAGTATCACGATATGTGATTTGGCCTTTAAATATCAGAATATCGCATAATATTGCATTTTAAGCAAGTTTTCTTGCATTTTGTTTCATACTAAAAATCATCGAATATAGCAATATTTTGACGTTTATCATCCCCTTTTCCTTTATGTGATATAAACAAAATATAATCGAATTAGGGAATATATTGCCGTTTTTCCACGTTTTTGTGAATTTTCAGTTTAATGTTAATAATTCATTATATATACGATAAAAATGATGCAAACACATAATTGATTAGAAATTAATAATAAATACTTCATTTTCAATCAACTATTTGTTTCACATTAAAAAACTGAGTAAGATATTGAAAAACCGAGAAGTTATGATTTTATTGCATATATCGACGTTTCAGCCGGATTAGAGCGGTTTTACTTGTACATCTTCCATCGGTAATATAAACGGAAAATCAGGAACATTTTAGTTAATTCTAATGAAAACACATTGAATTTTATCATTTGTATTGGAAACAACATTTTTATGTCTTTTCTAGGATCTAAAAAATACGAAACTCGCTTTTTGATTTGAAGTAAAAATCCTCAAATTTGGTAATATAGCGACTAATTTCACGTTTTTCATGTAGTGTCACTTAACGTAAATATATTCGTTTTTACCAATATTTCGATACTACTTCATGTTTTCTCACGATATGTGATTTGGCCTTCATATCTCAGAATTTCGCAAATTTTTCATATTCAAGCAAGTTTTCTTGCATTTTGTTTTGTACTAAAAATCATCGAATTTAGCAATATTTTGACGTTTATCATCCCCTTTTCCTTTATGTGATATAAACAAAATATCATCGAATTAGGCAATATTTTGCTGTTTTTCCACGTTTTTGTGAATTTTCAGTTCATTGCTATTAATTCATTATATATAAGATAAAAATGATGAAAACACATAATTGATTAGAAATTAACCTTAAACACTTCATTTTAAACCAATTATTTGTTTCTCGTTAAAATACTGAGTAAGATATTGGAAAGGGGAGAAGTTCTGTTTTTATTGCATATATCGACGTTTCAGCCGGATTAGAGCTGTTTTACGTGTACATCTTCCATCGGTAATATAAACGGAAAATCAGGAACATTTTAGTTAATTCTAATGAAAACACATTGATTTTTATCATTTGTATTTGAAACAACATGTCATATGTCTTGTCTTGGATCTAAATAATACGAAACCTCGCTCTATGATTTGAAGTTAAAATCCTCAAATATGGTAATATAGTGACATTTTTCACGTTATTCATGTAGTGTGATTTTACCTATATATATTCGTTTTTACCTATATTTCGATACTACTTCATGTTTTCTCACGATATGTGATTTGGCCTTCAAATCTCAGAATTTTGCAAATTTTGCATTTTTAAGCAGGTTTTCTTGCATTTTGTTTCGCACTAAAAATCAACGAATTCAGCAATATTTTGACGTTTATCATGCCCATTTCCTTTATGTGATATAAACAAAATATCTTCGAATTAGGCAATATTTTGCTGTTTTTCCACGTATTTGTGAATTTTCAGTTTATTGCTATTAATTCATTAAATATACGATAAAAATGATGCAAACACATAATTGATTAGAAATTAACCTTAAACACTTCTTTTTCAATCAACTATTTGTTTCACGTTAAAATACTGACTAAGATATTGCAAAGGGGTGAAGTTCTGTTTTTATTGCATATATCGACGTTTCAGCCGGATTAGAGCGGTTTTACGTGTACATCTTCCATCGGTAATATATACGGAAAATCAGGAACATTTTAGTAAATTCTAATGAAAACACATTGATTTTTATCATTTGTATTTGAAACAACATTGTCATATGTCTTTTCTTGGATCTTAATAATACGAAACCTCGCTCTATGATTTGAAGTTAAAATCCTCAAATATGGTAATATAGTGACTTTTTTCACGTTATTCATGTAGTGTAATTTTACGTATATATATTCGTTTTTACCAATATTTCGATACTACTTCATGTTTTCTCACGATATGTGATTTGGCCTTCAAATCTCAGAATTTCGCAAATTTCCCATCTTTAAGCAAATTTTCTTGCATTTTGTTTTGTACTAAAAATCATCGAATTTAGCAATATTTTGACCTTTTTTCATCCCCTTTTCCTTTATGTGATTTAAACAAAATATCATAGAATTAGGCCGTTTTTCCACGTTTTTGTGAATTTTCAGTTTATTGTTATTAATTCATTATATATACGATAAATATTATGCAAACACATAATTGATCAGAAAATAACCTTAAATAATTCATTTTCAATCATCTATTTGTTTCTCGTTAAAATACTGAGTAGGATATTGAAAAGGGGAGAAGTTCTGTTTTAATTGCATATATCGACGTTTCAGCTGGATTAGAACGGTTTTACGTGTACATCTTCCATCGGTAATATAAACCGAAAATCAGGAACATTTTAGTTAATTTTAATGAAAACACATTGATTTTTATCATTTGTATTGGAAGCAACATCTTTATACGTCTTTTCTAGGGTCTAAAAAATACGAAACGTCGCTCTATGATTCGTAGTTAAAATCTTCAAATTTGGTATAATAATGACTTTTTTCACGTTTTTCATGTAGTTTGATATTACGTAAATATGTTCTTTTTTACCAATATTTCGATACTATTTCATGTAGTATCACAATATGTGATTTGGCCTTCAAATCTCAGATTTTCGCATAATATTGCATTTCAAGCAAGTTTTCTTGCATTTTGTTTCGTACTAAAATCATCGAATTCAGCAATATTTTGACGTTTATCATCCCCTTTTCCTTTATGTGATATAAACAAAATATCATCGAATTAGGCAATATTTTGCTGTTTTTCCACGTTTTTGTGATTTTTCAGTTTATTGCTATTAATTCATTAAATATACGATAAAAATGATGCAAACACATAATTGATTAAAAATTAACCTTAAACACTTCATTTTCAATCAACTATTTGTTTCTCGTTAAAATAGTGAGTAAGATATTGGAAAGGGGAGAAGTTCTGTTTTTATTGCATATATCGACGTTTCAGCCGGATTAGAGCGGTTTTACGTGTACATCTTCCATCGGTAATATAAACGGAAAATCAGGAACATTTTAGTTAATTCTAATGAAAACACATTGATTTTTATCATTTGTATTTGAAACAACATTGTCATATGTCTTTTCTTGGATCTAAATAATACGAAACCTCGCTCTATGATTTGAAGTTAAAATCCTCAAATATGGTATTATTATGACTTTTTTCACGATATGCATGTAGTGTGATTTTACGTATATATATTCGTTTTTACCAATTTTTCGATACTACTTCATGTTTTCTCACGATATGTGATTTGGCCTCCAATCTCAGATTTTCGCATAATATTGCATTTTAAGCAAGTTTTCTTGCATTTTGTTTTGTACTAAAAATCATCGAATTCAGCAATATTTTGATGTTTATCATCCCCTTTTCCTTTATGTGATATAAACAAAATATCATCTAATTAGGCAATATTTTGCTGTTTTCCCACGTTATTGTGAATTTTCAGTTTATTCCTATTGTTGTAATCCACAAGTTAGTAGGAATTATTAGCTAGAGGATCATTACTACAACACTTAACGAATGATGATTGGAAGTACATGTTAAGTACACAGACTATGGATCACATATCTAAGAAAGGTCAATGGATTAAGACCGAAGCTGTTAATCCAAATTAATAATTCCTGGAAAGAGGAATTATTCTTCGTCAGGCTTCTAGGATCAAGGTTACCGCTCTAGGGATAAGGTTAATCGGATTTTACCTTCCTTGAGAGGCGTGGTGAAATGTTTGAGGCCATGGTTGGCTAAAGGGAGGCTTGTTGTGGGAGTTGAACTGGCAAGTCCTCCGAGGTCTCCGTTTGTGGCAGCAGCGAAGTGTAGCAGACAGCTATGCGAGAACGTGATGTGATCTTAGTGACCAAGTTAAGTTTGCAGTATGTGAGTATTGAATGAAAGACTAACCGGGTGTGGAGCGTTGTAGTAATCATTCCGTATTAGGGACTTAGGCGGAAGTTACGAGTGTGGGTGGTGACCGCGGAGGTCAAAGGGTCTATGGGTATTGGAAGTGTATTGACCTAATAGAGTATGTTAATATGTTATTATTTGTCAGAGTCTATTCTTTGTAATTAAATGACAAAACCCGAGGGCCTTTAAATACCTTCTATATGTTCACTCATTGTGTTCCAGTACAAACCTAGTGGTACGCCTCAAGGGTCTGGTGTGTGTAGGAGTACACGGTGGTAGTAACGGTTGCTGAGGCAAGGTGTTATGTGTTGTGTAATCGCTGTGTTCGGAATGAACCGGGGTTCAGCGTCACGACACTATTAATTCATTAAATATATTCATTAAATATAAATCTGTTTTTATTGCATATATCGACGTTTCAGCCGGATTAGAGCGGTTTTACGTGTACATCTTCCATCGGTAATATATACGGAAAATCAGGAACATTTTAGTTAATTCTAATGAAAACACATTGATTTTTATCATTTGTATTTGAAACAACATTGTCATATGTCTTTTCTTGGATCTAAATAATACGAAACCTCGCTCTATGATTTGAAGTTAAGATCCTCAAATATGGTAATATAGTGACTTCTTTCACGTTATTCATGTAGTGTAACTTTACGTATATATATTCATTTTTATCAATATTTCGATACTACTTCAAATTTTCTCACGATATGTGATTTGGCCTTCAAATCTCAGAATTTTGCCAATTTTGCATCTTTAAGCAAGTTTTCTTGCATATTGTTTTGTACTAAAAATCATCGAATTTAGCAATATTTTGACCTTTTTTCATCCCCTTTTCCTTTATGTGATTTAAACAAATTATCATCGAATTAGGCCGTTTTTCCACGTTTTTGTGAATTTTCAGATTATTGTTATTAATTCATTATATATACGATAAATATTATGCAAACACATAATTGATCAGAAAATAACCTTAAATGCTTCATTTTCAATCATCTATTTGTTTCTCGTTAAAATACTGAGTAGGATATTGAAAAGGGGAGAAGTTCTGTTTTAATTGCATATATCGACGTTTCAGCCGGAATAGAACGGTTTTACGTGTACATCTTCCATCGGTAATATAAACCGAAAATAAGGAACATTTTAGTTAATTTTAATGAAAACACATCGATTTTTATCATTTGTATTGGAAGCAACATCTTTATACGTCTTTTCTAGGGTCTAAAAAATACGAAACGTCGCTCTATGATTCGAAGTTAAAATCTTCAAATTTGGTATAATAATGACTTTTTTCACGTTTTTCATGTAGTTTGATATTACATAAATATATTCTTTTTTACCAATATTTCGATACTATTTCATGAATTATCACGATATGTGATTTGGCCTTCAAATCTCAGATTTTCGCATAATATTGCATTTTAAGCAAGTTTTCTTGCATTTTGTTTCGTACTAAAAATCATCGAATACGGCAATATTTTGACGTTTATCATCCCCTTTTACTTTATGTGATATAAACAAAATATCATCGAATTAGGCAATATTTTGCCGTTTTTCCACGTTTTTGTGAATTTTCAGTTTATTTTCATTATATATACGAGAAAAATTATGCAAACACATAATTGATCAGATAATAACATTAAATACTTCATTTTCAATCATCTATTTGTTTCTCGTTAAAATACTGAATAAGATATTGGAAAGGGGAGAAGTTCTGTTTTTATTGCATATATCGACGTTTCAGCCGGATTAGAGCGGTTTTACGTCTACATCTTCCATCAGTAATATAAACGAAAAATCAGGAACATTTTAGTTAATTCTAATGAAAACACATTGATTTTTATCATTTGTATTTGAAACAACATTGTCATATGTCTTTTCTTGGATCTAAATAATACGAAACCTCGCTCTATGATTTGAAGTTAAAATCCTCAAATATGGTATTATAGTGACTTTTTTCACGTTATGCATATAGTGTGATTTTACGTATATATATTCGTTTTTACCAATATTTCGATACTACTTCATGTTTTCTCACGATATGTGATTTGGCCTTCAAATCTCAGATTTTCGCATAATATTGCATTTTAAGCAAGTTTTCTTGCATTTATTTCGTACTAAGAATCATCGAATTCAGCAATATTTTGACGTTTATCATCCCCTTTTCCTTTATATGATATAAACAAAATATCATCGAATTAGGCAATATTTTGCTGTTTTTCCACGTTATTGTGAATTTTCAGTTTATTGCTATTAATTCATTATATATACGATAAAAATGAAGCAAACACATAATTGATTTGAAATTAACCTTAAACACTTCATTTTTAATCAACTATTAGTTTCTCGTTAAAATACTGAGTTAGATATTGGAACGGGGAGAAGTTCTGTTTTTATTGCATATATCGACGTTTCAGCCGGATTAAAGCGGTTTTACGTGTACATCTTCCATCGGTAATATATACGGAAAATCAGGAACATTTTAGTTAATTCTAATGAAAACACATTGATTTTTATCATTTGTATTTGAAACAACATTGTCATATGTCTTTTCTTGGATCTAAATAATACGAAACCTCGCTCTATGATTTGAAGTTAAGATCCTCAAATATGGTAATATAGTGACTTTTCACGTTATTCATTTAGTGTAATTTTACGTATATATATTCATTTCTACCAATATTTCGATACTACTTCATGTTTTCTCACGATATGTGATTTGGCCTTCAAATCTCAGAATTTCGCAAATTTTGAATCTTTAAGCAAGTTTTCTTGCATTTTGTGTTGTACTAAAATTCATCGAATTTAGCAATATTTTGACCTTTTTTCATCCCCTTTTCCTTTATGTGATTTAAACAAAATATCATCGAATTAGGCCGTTTTCCACGTTTTTGTGAATTTTCAGTTTATTGTTAATAATTCATTATATATACGATAAAAATTATGCAAACACATAATTGATCAGAAAATAACCTTAAATACTTCATTTTCAATCATTTATTTGTTTCTGGTTAAAATACTGAGTAGGATATTGAAAATGGGAGAAGTTCTGTTTTTATTGCATATATCGACGTTTCAGCCGGATTAGAACGGTTTTACGTGTACATCTTCCATCGGTAATATAAACCAAAAATCAGGAACATTTTAGTTAATTCTAATGAAAACATATTGATTTTTATCATTTGTATTTGAAACAACATTGTCATATGTCTTTACTTGGATCTAAATAATACGAAACCTCGCTCTATGATTTGAAGTTAAGATCCTCAAATATGGTAATATAGTGACTTTTTTCACGTTATTCATGTAGTGTGATTTTTCGTATAAATATATTCGTTTTTACCAATATTTCGATAATAATTCATGTTTTCTCACGATATGTTATTTGGCCTTCAAATCTCAGATTTTCGCATAATATTGCATTTTAAGAAAGTTTTCTTGCATTTTGTTTCGTACTAAAAATCATCGAATTCAGCAATATTTTGACGTTAATCATCCCCTTTTCCTTTATATGATATAAACAAAATATCATCGAATTAGGCAATATTATGCTGTTTTTCCACGTTATTCTGAATTTTCAGTTTATTGCTATAAATTCATTATATATACGATAAAAATGATGCAAACACATAATTGATTTGAAATTAACCTTAAACACTTCATTTTTAATCAACTATTAGTTTCTCGTTAAAATACTGAGTAAGATATTGGAAAGGGGAGAAGTTCTGTTTTTATTGCATATATCGACGTTTCAGCCGGATTAGAGCGGTTTTACGTCTACATCTTCCATCGGTAATATAAACGAAAAATCAGGAACATTTTAGTTAATTCTAATGAAAACACATTGATTTTTATCATTTGTTTTTGAAACAACATTGTCATATGTCTTTTCTTGGATCTAAATAATACGAAACCTCGGTCTATGATTTGAAGTTAAAATCCTCAAATATGGTATTATAGTGACTTTTTTCACGTTATGCATATAGTGTTATTTTACGTATATATATTCGTTTTTACCAATATTTCGATACTACTTCATGTTTTCTCACGATATATGATTTGGCCTTCAAATCTCAGATTTTCGCATAATATTGCATTTTAAGCAAGTTTTCTTGCATTTATTTCGTACTAAAAATCATCGAATTCAGCAATATTTTGACGTTTATCATCCCCTTTTCCTTTATATGATATAAACAAAATATCATCGAATTAGGCAATATTTTGCTGTTTTTCCACGTTATTGTGAATTTTCAGTTTATTGCTATTAATTCATTATATATACGATAAAAATGATGCAAACACATAATTGATTTGAAATTAACCTTAAACACTTCATTTTTAATCAACTATTAGTTTCTCGTTAAAATACTGAGTAAGATATTGGAACGGGGAGAAGTTCTGTTTTTATTACATATATCGACGTTTCAGCCGGATTAAAGCGGTTTTACGTGTACATCTTCCATCGGTAATATATACGGAAAATCAGGAACATTTTAGTTAATTCTAATGAAAACACATTGATTTTTATCATTTGTATTTGAAACAACATTGTCATATGTCTTTTCTTGGATCTAAATAATACGAAACCTCGCTCTATGATTTGAAGTTAAGATCCTCAAATATGGTAATATAGTGACTTTTTTCACGTTATTCATTTAGTGTAATTTTACGTATATATATTCATTTCTACCAATATTTCGATACTACTTCATGTTTTCTCACGATATGTGATTTGGCCTTCAAATCTCAGAATTTCGCAAATTTTGAATCTTCAAGCAAGTTTTCTTGCATTTTGTTTTATACTAAAAATCATCGAATTTAGCAATATTTTGACCTTTTTTCATCCCCTTTTCCTTTATGTGATTTAAACAAAATATCATCGAATTACCCCGTTTTTCCACGTTTTTGTGAATTTTCAGTTTATTGCTATTAATTCATTATATATACGATAAAAATTATGCAAACACATAATTGATCAGAAAATAACCTTAAATACTTCATTTTCAATCATTTATTTGTTTCTCGTTAAAATACTGAGTAGGATATTGAAAATGGGAGAAGTTCTGTTTTTATTGCATATATCGACGTTTCAGCCGGATTAGAACGGTTTTACGTGTACATCTTCCATCGGTAATATAAACCAAAAATCAGGAACATTTTAGTTAATTCTAATGAAAACATATTGATTTTTATCATTTGTATTTGAAACAACATTGTCATATGTCTTTACTTGGATCTAAATAATACGAAACCTCGCTCTATGATTTGAAGTTAAGATCCTCAAATATGGTAATATAGTGACTTTTTTCACGTTATTCATGTAGTGTGATTTTTCGTATATATATATTCGGTTTTACCAATATTTCGATACTACTTCATGTTTTCTCACGATATGTGTTTTGACCTTCAAATCTCAGATTTTCGCATAATATTGCATTTTAAGCAAGTTTTCTTGCATATTGTTTCGTACTAAAAATCATCGAATACGGCAATATTTTGACGTTTATCATCCCCTTTTACTTTATGTGATATAAACAAAATATCATCGAATTAGGCAATATTTTGCCGTTTTTCCACGTTTTTGTGAATTTTCAGTTTATTTTCATTAAATATACGAGAAAAATTATGCAAACACATAATTGATCAGATAATAACCTTAAATACTTCATTTTCAATCATCTATTTGTTTCTCGTTAAAATACTGAGTAAGATATTGAAAAGGGGAGAAATTCTGTTTTTATTGCATATATCGACGTTTCAGCCGGATTAAAACGGTTTTTCGTGTACATCTTCCATCGGTAATATAAACCGAAAATCAGGAACATTTTAGTTAATTTTAATAAAAATACATTGATTTTTATCATTTGTATTGGAAGCAACATCTTTATACGTGTTTCTTAGGGTCTAAAAAATAGGAAACGTAGCTGTATGATTCGAAGTTAAAATCCTCAAATTTGGTATAATAATGACTTTTGTCACGTTTTTCATGTAGTTTGATATTACGTATATATATTCTTTTTTTACCAATATTTCGATACTATTTCATGTAGTATCACGACGTGTGATTTTGCCTTCAAATCTCAGATTTTCGCATAATATTGCATTTTAAGCAAGTTTTCTTGCATTTTGTTTCGTACTAAAAATCATCGAATTCAGCAATATTTTAACGTTTATCATCTCCTTTTCCTTTATGTGATATAAACAAAATATCATCGAATTAGGCAATATTTTGCTGTTTACCACGTTTTTGTGATTTTTCAGTTTATTGCTATTAATTCATTAAATATACGATAAAAATGATGCAAACGCATAATTGATTAAAAATTAACCTTAAACACTTCATTTTCAATCAACAATATGTTTCTCGTTAAAATACTGAGTAAGATATTGGAAAGGGGAGAAGTTCTGTTTTTATTGCATATATTGACGTGTCAGCCGGATTAGAGCGGTTTTACGTCTACATCTTCCATCGGTAATATAAACGAAAAATCAGGAACATTTTAGTTAATTCTAATGAAAACACATTGATTTTTATCATTTGTATTTGAAACAACATTGTCATATGTCTTTTCTTGGATCTAAATAATACGAAACCTCGATCTATGATTTGAAGTTAAGATCCTCAAATATTGTAATATAGTGACTTTTTTCACGTTATTCATGTAGTGTGATTTTTCGTATATATATATTCGTTTTACCAATATTTCGATACTACATGTTTTCTCACGATATGTGTTTTGACCTTCAAATCTCAGATTTTCGCATAATATTGCATTTTAAGCAAGTTTTCTTGCATTTTGTTTCGTACTAAAAATCATCGAGTACGGCAATATTTTGACGATTATCACCCCCTTTTCTTTTATATGATATAAACAAAATATCATCGAATTAGGCAATATTTTGCTGTTTTTCCACGTTATTCTGAATTTTCAGTTTATTGCTATTAATTCATTATATATACGATAAAAATGATGCAAACACATAATTGATTTCAAATTAACCTTAAACACTTCATTTTTATTCAACTATTAGTTTCTGGTTAAAATACTGAGTAAGATATTGGAGCGGGGAGAAGTTCTGTTTTTATTGCATATATCGACGTTTCAGCCGGATTAAAGCGGTTTTACGTGTACATCTTCCATCGGTAATATATACGGAAAATCAGGAACATTTTAGTTAATTCTAATGAAAACACATTGATTTTTATCATTTGTATTTGAAACAACATTGTCATATGTCTTTTCTTGGATCTAAATAATACGAAACCTCGGTCTATGATTTGAAGTTAAAATCCTCAAATATGGTATTATAGTGACTTTTTTCACGTTATGCATATAGTGTTATTTTACGTATATATATTCGTTTTTACCAATATTTCGATACTACTTCATGTTTTCTCACGATATGTGATTTGGCCTTCAAATCTCAGATTTTCGCATAATATTGCATTTTAAGCAAGTTTTCTTGCATTTATTTCGTACTAAAAATCATCGAATTCAGCAATATTTTGACGTTTATCATCCCCTTTTCCTTTATATGATATAAACAAAATATCATCGAATTAGGCAATATTTTGCTGTTTTTCCACGTTATTGTGAATTTTCAGTTTATTGTTATTAATTCATTATATATACGATAAAAATGATGCAAACACATAATTGATTTGAAATTAACCTTAAACACTTCATTTTTAATCAACTATTAGTTTCTCGTTAAAATACTGAGTAAGATATTGGAACGGGGAGAAGTTCTGTTTTTATTGCATATATCGACGTTTCAGCCGGATTAAAGCGGTTTTACGTGTACATCTTCCATCGGTAATATATACGGAAAATCAGGAACATTTTAGTTAATTCTAATGAAAACACATTGATTTTTATCATTTGTATTTGAAACAACATTGTCATATGTCTTTTCTTGGATCTAAATAATACGAAACCTCGCTCTATGATTTGAAGTAAAGATCCTCAAATATGGTAATATAGTGACTTTTTTCACGTTATTCATTTAGTGTAATTTTACGTATATATATTCATTTCTACCAATATTTCGATACTACTTCATGTTTTCTCACGATACGTGATTTGGCCTTCAAATCTCAGAATTTCGCAAATTTTGAATCTTTAAGCAAGTTTTCTTGCATTTTGTTTTATACTAAAAATCATCGAATTTAGCAATATTTTGACCTTTTTTCATCCCCTTTTCCTTTATGTGATTTAAACAAAATATCATCGAATTAGGCCGTTTTTCCACGTTTTTGTGAATTTTCAGTTTATTGCTATTAATTCATTATATATACGATAAAAATTATGCAAACACATAATTGATCAGAAAATAACCTTAAATACTTCATTTTCAATCATTTATTTGTTTCTCGTTAAAATACTGAGTAGGATATTGAAAATGGGGAGAAGTTCTGTTTTTATTGCATATATCGACGTTTCAGCCAGATTAGAACGGTTTTACGTGTACATCTTCCATCGGTAATATAAACCAAAAATCAGGAACATTTTAGTTAATTCTAATGAAAACATATTGATTTTTATCATTTGTATTTGAAACAACATTGTCATATGTCTTTACTTGGATCTAAATAATACGAAACCTCGCTCTATGATTTGAAGTTAACATCCTCAAATATGGTAATATAGTGACTTTTTTTAACGTTATTCATATAGTGTGATTTTTCGTATATATATATTCGTTTTTACCAATATTTCGATACTACTACATGTTTTCTCACGATATGTGTTTTGACCTTCAAATCTCAGATTTTCGCATAATATTGCATTTTAAGCAAGTTTTCTTGCATTTTGTTTCGTACTAAAAATCATCGAATTCAGCAATATTTTGACGTTTATCATCCCCTTTTTCTTTATGTGATATAAACAAAATATCATCGAATTAGGCAATATTTTGCTGTTTTTCCACGTTGTTGTGAATTTTCGGTTTATTGATATTAGTTCATTATATATACGATAAAAATGATGCAAACACATAATTGATTTGAAATTAACCTTAAACACTTCATTTTCAATCAACTATTAGTTTCTCGTTAAAATACTGAGTAAGATATTGGAAAGGGGAGAAGTTCTGTTTTTATTGCATATATCGACGTTTCAGCCGGATTGGAGCGGTTTTACGTGTACATCTTCCATCGGTAATATAAACCGAAAATCAGGAACATTTTAGTTAATTTTAATGAAAACACATGTATTTTTAACATTTGTATTGGAAGTAACATCTTTATACGTCTTTTCTAGGGTCTAAAAAATACGAAACGTCGCTCTATGATTCGAAGTTAAAATCTACAAATTTGGTATAATAATGACTTTTTTAACGTTTTTCATGTAGTTTGACATTACGTAAATATATTCTTTTTTACCAATATTTCGATACTATTTCATGTAGTATCACGATATGTGATTTGGCCTTCAAATCTCAGATTTTCGCATAATATTGCATTTTAAGCAAGTTTTCTTGCATTTTGTTTCGTACTAAAAATCATCGAATTCAGCAATATTTTGACGTTTATCATCCCCTTTTCCTTTATGTGATATAAACAAAATATCATCGAATTAGGCAATATTTTGCCGTTTTTCCACGTTTTGTGAATTTTCAGTTTATTGTTATTATTTCATTAAATATACGAGAAAAATTATGCAAACAC
Organism: Procambarus clarkii; assembly: GCF_040958095.1. Classification (NCBI taxonomy): domain Eukaryota; kingdom Metazoa; phylum Arthropoda; class Malacostraca; order Decapoda; family Cambaridae; genus Procambarus; species Procambarus clarkii. The sequence continues at coordinate 42,332,216 of NC_091179.1, read as the reverse complement.
ATAATTGATTAGATAATAACCTTAAATACTTCATTTTCAATCATCTATTTGTTTCTCGTTAAAATACTGAGTAAGATATTGAAAAGGGGAAGAAGTTCTGTTTTTATTGCATATATCGACGTTTCAGCCGGATTAGATCGGTTTTACGTGTACATCTTCCATCGGTAATATAAACCAAAAATCAGGAACATTTTAGTTAATTCTAATGAAAACATATTGATTTTTATCATTTGTATTTGAAACAACATTGTCATATGTCTTTACTTGGATCTAAATAATACGAAACCTCGCTCTATGATTTGAAGTTAAGATCCTCAAATATGGTAATATAGTGAGTTTTTTCACGTTATTCATGTAGTGTGATTTTTCGTATATATATATTCGTTTTTACCAATATTTCGATAATAATTCATGTTTTCTCACGATATGTGATTTGGCCTTCAAATCTCAGATTTTCGCATAATATTGCATTTTAAGAAAGTTTTCTTGCATTTTGTTTCGTACTAAAAATCATCGAATTCAGCAATATTTTGACGTTAATCATCCCCTTTTCCTTTATATGATATAAACAAAATATCATCGAATTAGGCAATATTATGCTGTTTTTCCACGTTATTCTGAATTTTCAGTTTATTGCTATTAATTCATTATATATACGATAAAAATGATGCAAACACATAATTGATTTGAAATTAACCTTAAACACTTCATTTTTAATCAACTATTAGTTTCTCGTTAAAATACTGAGTAAGATATTGGAAAGGGGAGAAGTTCTGTTTTTATTGCATATATCGACGTTTCAGCCGGATTAGAGCGGTTTTACGTCTACATCTTCCATCGGTAATATAAACGAAAAATCAGGAACATTTTAGTTAATTCTAATGAAAACACATTGATTTTTATCATTTGTATTTGAAACAACATTGTCATATGTCTTTTCTTGGATCTAAATAATACGAAACCTCGGTCTATGATTTGAAGTTAAAATCCTCAAATATGGTATTATAGTGACTTTTTTCACGTTATGCATATAGTGTTATTTTACGTATATATATTCGTTTTTACCAATATTTCGATACTACTTCATGTTTTCTCACGATATGTGATTTGGCCTTCAAATCTCAGATTTTCGCATAATATTGCATTTTAAGCAAGTTTTCTTGCATTTATTTCGTACTAAAAATCATCGAATTCAGCAATATTTTGACGTTTATCATCCCCTTTTCCTTTATATGATATAAACAAAATATCATGGAATTAGGCAATATTTTGCTGTTTTTCCATGTTATTGTGAATTTTCAGTTTATTGTTATTAATTCATTATATATACGATAAAAATGATGCAAACACATAATTGATTTGAAATTAACCTTAAACACTTCATTTTTAATCAACTATTATTTTCTCGTTAAAATACTGAGTAAGATATTGGAACGGGGAGAAGTTCTGTTTTTATTGCATATATCGACGTTTCAGCCGGATTAAAGCGGTTTTACGTGTACATCTTCCATCGGTAATATATACGGAAAATCAGGAACATTTTAGTTAATTCTAATGAAAACACATTGATTTTTATCATTTGTATTTGAAACAACATTGTCATATGTCTTTTCTTGGATCTAAATAATACGAAACCTCGCTCTATGATTTGAAGTAAAGATCCTCAAATATGGTAATATAGTGACTTTTTTCACGTTATTCATTTAGTGTAATTTTACGTATATATATTCATTTCTACCAATATTTCGATACTACTTCATGTTTTCTCACGATATGTGATTTGGCCTTCAAATCTCAGAATTTCGCAAATTTTGAATCTTTAAGCAAGTTTTCTTGCATTTTGTTTTATACTAAAAATCATCGAATTTAGCAATATTTTGACCTTTTTTCATCCCCTTTTCCTTTATGTGATTTAAACAAAATATCATCGAATTAGGCCGTTTTTCCACGTTTTTGTGAATTTTCAGTTTATTGCTATTAATTCATTATATATACGATAAAAATTATGCAAACACATAATTGATCAGAAAATAACCTTAATTACTTCATTTTCAATCATTTATTTGTTTCTCGTTAAAATACTGAGTAGGATATTGAAAATGGGGAGAAGTTCTGTTTTTATTGCATATATCGACGTTTCAGCCGGATTAGAACGGTTTTACGTGTACATCTTCCATCGGTAATATAAACCAAAAATCAGGAACATTTTAGTTAATTCTAATGAAAACATATTGATTTTTATCTTTTGTATTTGAAACAACATTGTCATATGTCTTTACTTGGATCTAAATAATACGAAACCTCGCTCTATGATTTGAAGTTAAGATCCTCAAATATGGTAATATAGTGACTTTTTTCACGTTATTCATGTAGTGTGATTTTTCGTATATATATATTCGTTTTTACCAATATTTCGATACTACTTCATGTTTTCTCACGATATGTGTTTTGACCTTCAAATCTCAGATTTTCGCATAATATTGCATTTTAAGCAAGTTTTCTTGCATATTGTTTCGTACTAAAAATCATCGAATACGGCAATATTTTGACGTCTATCATCCCCTTTTACTTTATGTGATATAAACAAAATATCATCGAATTAGGCAATATTTTGCCGTTTTTCCACGTTTTTGTGAATTTTCAGTTTATTTTCATTAAATATACGAGAAAAATTATGCAAACACATAATTGATCAGATAATAACCTTAAATACTTCATTTTCAATCATCTATTTGTTTCTCGTTAAAATACTGAGTAAGATATTGAAAAGGGGAGAAATTCTGTTTTTATTGCATATATCGACGTTTCAGCCGGATTAAAACGGTTTTACGTGTACATCTTCCATCGGTAATATAAACCGAAAATCAGGAACATTTTAGTTAATTTTAATAAAAATACATTGATTTTTATCATTTGTATTGGAAGCAACATCTTTATACGTGTTTCTTAGGGTCTAAAAAATAGGAAACGTAGCTCTATGATTCGAAGTTAAAATCCTCAAATTTGGTATAATAATGACTTTTGTCACGTTTTTCATGTAGTTTGATATTACGTATATAAATTCTTTTTTTACCAATATTTCGATACTATTTCATGTAGTATCACGACGTGTGATTTTGCCTTCAAATCTCAGATTTTCGCATAATATTGCATTTTAAGCAAGTTTTCTTGCATTTTGTTTCGTACTAAAAATCATCGAATTCAGCAATATTTTAACGTTTATCATCCCCTTTTCCTTTATGTGATATAAACAAAATATCATCGAATTAGGCAATATTTTGCTGTTTACCACGTTTTTGTGATTTTTCAGTTTATTGCTATTAATTCATTAAATATACGATAAAAATGATGCAAACGCATAATTGATTAAAAATTAACCTTAAACACTTCATTTTCAATCAACAATATGTTTCTCGTTAAAATACTGAGTAAGATATTGGAAAGGGGAGAAGTTCTGTTTTTATTGCATATATTGACGTGTCAGCCGGATTAGAGCGGTTTTACGTCTACATCTTCCATCGGTAATATAAACGAAAAATCAGGAACATTTTAGTTAATTCTAATGAAAACACATTGATTTTTATCATTTGTATTTGAAACAACATTGTCATATGTCTTTTCTTGGATCTAAATAATACGAAACCTCGCTCTATGATTTAAAATTAAAATCCTCAAATATGGTATTATAGTGACTTTTTCACGTTATGCATATAGTGTGATTTTACGTATTGTGACGGAGTTCCCCCCCCCTTATAATTCTCCCACGCCTGCAGTAAGAGTCATGTCTACTTTTCCCAAGCGTTCTCTACGTTGCAGGCTACAATTTGATATATGGGAGAGAGTGAAGTGTTCTCGGAGAGCCGAGAAATTTGTGAAATAGTGATATTTTGGCCTGTGGTTTAGGCCCTTTAGGGAGCCAAGATGGCGCTTACCTCTCTGATCTCCCGCCAAAACCGTGTGACGTCAGTGGCACCGGATTGGTCACCGGCAGCAGTGTGGCACCGGGAGCCAATGAAAACCTCCCGTGGCGAAAGTGACGTCACGAAGGAAGGGGGTCCGGCCAGCGCGCCGGGCTGGCGCCAGCAGTCAGATACGACACGTCATAGAGGTCGGACGTGCGACGAGTGGTCCTGTCTGTCGGACAGCTGTTTCCCACTACCGTGGATTTACGCGTCACCTGAAGTCCGCCAGTACTCTGAGAAGTCTTCCCTAGTTCATGTGTTGAACCAGAAGAGGGAATTGACGGTTATTTGAGCAACAAGTGCTCCAGTCAGGTACTGTGCCAGTAGCAGTGAAGCCGTGCAGTGACGTATGTTGACGTCTGTGGCAATTCACCAGTTCGTGACAGCGTAGTGGCTGACAGAGCCACTGGGTAGCTGAGGAAGAGAGGACTATTTGGGGAACCGAACGACTGTAGCTGAGACGTAGGCGACAGCCGTTGCTGGGAGAAGACGACGGCCAGGAGACCGACTCCAACCTTCAAGAAGTCAAGGAGGAGGACGGACCTGCAGTGAGGAGGCACGGAGACGACGCGCTAAACGGTGGGACGACGAGAGGCTCTGGTAGGACACGACGACGTGTAGTGTGGGGGCGTTCCCGACACGAGGACCAGGAGCTACATCTCGACTCTCATCGGAGGATAGGGTGAAGTAGGTTGTTATAGTTCCCTCCCCATTCCCCTTTAGTTAGCTATATTATTTGGCTATATTTTCTAGCCTGAGGATTTTATATGTCGTGAGCAAGTCTCACCCATGTCACGATAAAGCACCAGTGTGCTAGACAGTACTATCAAGAGTACTTGTAATATTAATGTTGATTATTGGTGTGTACAGGCACCAGGAACCAGTGATAAATTTACTGTGTTGTGTATATCTTTCTATAGATTTTGATATGAACATATAGTGGTAAAAATATATATAAGATTATGCCAGTATTTGGAGGTTAGGCTATGTGCCCAGAAACAATTTATTTTCCATGTATTGATGATTGATTTATATACCATATATATGTCTATGTTCATTCAGTGAATAATCATTTGTGAGTACAGTGAATTATTGCGTTATCCCCCACGAGAGAAAGTACTGAAAACTCCAGTGTTAATATTTCATAATATATGGTTGAGTGAAGAACAATGTGAAGCCATTACAGTGAATCATTATAGCATTGATTGTAGAAAAGACTGTTTGAGCCTGAGTACAGTGTAACTGAGTAATCCGGTTTATTTAGCCAATATCGAGTGTGCGAGTTTCTAGTAATATTGGAGAATTTAACGAAACAGCGAATCTAGAAAACAAGCAAAGTTCGCGCGGAGAGGCCACGCGATCAGCTGGTTTTTGACACTTGATGAGGGGGGGGAGATGTTGCCCCCTGATGATCGCATAATATCCGTGGGAATTACCAGCCGCGTCAGGATCAGTTGATTTATGATTATTGTGTGGCCTTGTGACATCTTTCATACATTTTAAGTAAAATACAAAACTCTCTTTGTGTTTTTATCATCCCCTCCATTGATCTTGTGGCTATACTATACCTGTAAGCATAGAGTGATAACAATAAGTACCTGCCTGATTCCTGATCTTTGAGTGTGACCTTGCCAAGGCTACCACTGAATACACCAGTCCACTGAGGGTGTTACTGGCCACCTTAAACACCAGTTGGCGATCTTGTGTTTAACCGTAGAGCCCTATTGTTGGGGAGGGCACACGACAGTCGAGGTGAACGAGTCGTGTTCTCACTCTTTCTTAATAAGAGGCCGTTAAGATTGACTGGGAGACTCTCCTGGCGTGCAGTGGCGCCGTGAGGATCGAGGGAAGACCCGCAGGGCTACGGTGAGTTACCTTGAGCGTAACCATTGCTCACCCCAGAGTAAGGGTAGAGAATAATAGAGAGGGAGAAACCCCCAACATTGGCGACCTTGCCAGGATATAGATCGGAGTAAAGGTTGCAGTGGTACTTGGCAGTGGTGTTAGAGATCAGGTGAAGGTTATCACTCGTAGCACAAGATGGAGGATGATAAAGTAGCGAGGTTTATTGACTCTAGAGACGAACAGGTGCTGGAAGAGTGCACCAAGGCACAGTTACAGGCTATAGCGGATCATTTTGGAATAAAGCTGAAATCTGCCCGAGTTGGTGAAAGAAGACTAGAGATAATGGCTCAGCTAAAGGCTCGAGACGAAGCTTTGGGGGAGGAACGGCCCCAAACACCTGCCAGTGAGGGTGAGCACCTGAGTATTGGTGGAAGCAGCAGGGGATCCAGCGGCAGCAGGCACAGCATTAAGCTGGAAATAATGAAGCTGCAGCTGGAGGCACAGCAGCGCAAAGAAGAGCGAGAAGCAGAAGCACAAATGAAGCGTGAGGAGCGAGAAGCACAGATGAAGCGTGAGGAGCGAGAAGCACAGATGAAGCGTGAGGAGCGAGAAGCACAGCTGCGCCGGGAAGAACAGGAGCGAGAAGCACAGATGAAGCGTGAGGAGCGAGAAGCACAGACGAAGCGTGAGGAACGAGAAGCACAGCTGCGCCGGGAAGAGCAAGAGCGAGAAGCACAGCTGCGCCGGGAAGAGCAAGAACGAGAAGCACAGCTACGCAGGGAAGAACGAGAGCAAGAAGTTAGGCTGAGACAAATGGAAATAGAAGCCAACCAGGAGGTGGAGCTGAAGCGAGCTGAACTGGGACTAGGTGCCCCTGCCCCGCCACAGGAAGACCGACGAGTGAGGGAACGAGACCTGCCGGTCTTTGTGCCTAGTGAAGCCGAAAGTTTCTTCGATCACTTTGAGAGAGTTGCTGCTATGAAGAGGTGGCCGAGGGCGGAGTGGGCGGAGTTGGTCCAAGGGAGGCTCACAGGTGAAGCTCGCCAAGCCTTCACTATGCTCGACTTCCAAGAATGCACTAACTACGATGCGGTAAAACGAGCTGTGCTCCGTTCCTTTAAGCTCACGCCAGAGTGTTACAGAAAGAGGTTTAGAGAATGTACCCGGTTGCCAGGAAAGTCGTATGCGGAGACGGCGAGGGACATAGAAAGAAAGCTCCTTAAGTGGCTGGACTCTGAAGAAGCAAGGTCGGTCGAAGAGGTCAAGGAACTAATGGCCATGGAAAAGTTTATGTCCGTGCTCTCTCCTGAGATCAGGATGAGGATAATGGAGGCGGACATAAAGGACCTGAGGGCCGCAGCCGACCGGGCCGACATGTTAGAAGAAGCCCTACGCCCACGCCGAGAGGGACAGAACCGACCACCCGCATACGTCGGAAACGATAGGAGTTATAGAAGGACGGATGGGTGGAGGACAGGAACGAGTTCTCCCAAGTCCCATTTCTCAAGTTGGAACACCCGAGGAACAAAAGGTGTTGTAGAGCCGATAGGGGAGAACCAAGCTGAGAGCTCGGGAACTGTTACTGCAGGGAAAGAAACGACAAGTGAGGCGGGAAAGACACAGGGTGTGACGGTCTCTGGAGGCAGTGCTAAGACGAGCGGTGGTGGATGGTCTCCGCCGAGGGGCCGCTGCTACAACTGCGGAATATTCGGACACGTCGCGCGGGAATGCAGACGCCCTAAGCAACGGGGACACGTTGCTTTAGTGATGTTCGAGGACCAGAGGGCCGAGGGAGTGCGGGATGAACCCGTGCTGAATGGGGAGAAGAAAGTTCACCCATTCATGTGTCAAGGAACCGTAAGGATGGGGGTCGCAGACCCCATCCCAGTGAAGATGCTAAGAGACACCGGGGCTGACTTTACCCTGGTAAGTGAAACCCTGTTCCCCGAGGGTTACAAGAGCACCAGTGTGGGGGTGGCAAGTGTGACCACTGTGGGAGGCCCAGTGAGGATGCCCCTACACCAGGTAACTTTAAATTCCGAATATGGCTGCCAGACCCTAGAGGTGGGAGTCTGTACATCAATGCCCAAGATGGAGGCACAGGTCATCTTGGGGAATGACGCATGTGGAGGATACGTCCTCCCGCATCTCGTGAAAGGCGAAGAGTGCCCAGAACAACACGAGGAGACAGGCGAAGATTCGAACGTCTGTGGGGACGAGAAGGGAATCGCACCGGTGGCGATCCCAGTTTGTACGGCGACACCGAGACAACGCGAAGAACCAGGAGGGTGTGGATCTGATGGGGCTGAGGAGTCGACTGACAGCCTGGGAACAGATCACCTCTGCGTAGGACCCAGAGAACGAGTGGAGGGCGAGAATAGCCCGAATGGTGAGTTGCAGGTGACACTCACCAGTTCTCCAGGGGTAAGCCGCACTCGTCTCGGAGAGTTACAGCAGGAGTGCCCCGAATTGGTTAGTAAGGCCGAAGGAGGACGTGTGGGTCCTGAAAAGGCTTACTTTCCATTTATCTATATTATATATGCCATGCTATTCATGATGAAGAAACGATGGACACCAGGAGCGACCGTGGGAACGGTGAATAAATATGTCCAGAAGTTCAAAGAACGTCTCACTAGAGCGAAGGGACTGGCTAGGAAACTCCTGAAGAAGGCGCAACGTAAGATGTCGGAGTGGAACGACATGGGAGCTGCGCAGAGGGATTTTCAGGCCGGATCCAAAGTATTGGTTGTGCTGCCAGGTAAAGGTAGAGTGACCAGGTCGCGGTTCAAGAGACCGTACCGAGTGCTGCGACGGTTGGGTCCAGTGTCGTACGAGATTGGGAGGCCGGATGGACCCCGAAAGAAACAGGTGTGTCACGCAGGCCGCCTGAGACCTTTCTTCACTGTGGAAGGAAGAGCCGCCAAGCAGGACGGAACGGATACCCGAGAAACCCAGCAGAAGACGGGACTGAGTGTACCGAGGAAACGAGAACTCCCGGAGGAGGAAAGTAAGTGGTCCAGGGCGGACGGCACCAGTCTCACCCGCACTGAGAGTCTGACAAGGATCAAGGTCAAGCACATCAAGGGGAAGGACGACGTAGTAGCGGATGCCCTATCCCATATGCACTAACCAGACGTGACTCTTATTTTAAGGGGAGGGGTATGTGACGGAGTTCCCCCCCCCTTATAATTCTCCCACGCCTGCAGTAAGAGTCATGTCTACTTTTCCCAAGCGTTCTCTACGTTGCAGGCTACAATTTGATATATGGGAGAGAGTGAAGTGTTCTCGGAGAGCCGAGAAATTTGTGAAATAGTGATATTTTGGCCTGTGGTTTAGGCCCTTTAGGGAGCCAAGATGGCGCTTACCTCTCTGATCTCCCGCCAAAACCGTGTGACGTCAGTGGCACCGGATTGGTCACCGGCAGCAGTGTGGCACCGGGAGCCAATGAAAACCTCCCGTGGCGAAAGTGACGTCACGAAGGAAGGGGGTCCGGCCAGCGCGCCGGGCTGGCGCCAGCAGTCAGATACGACACGTCATAGAGGTCGGACGTGCGACGAGTGGTCCTGTCTGTCGGACAGCTGTTTCCCACTACCGTGGATTTACGCGTCACCTGAAGTCCGCCAGTACTCTGAGAAGTCTTCCCTAGTTCATGTGTTGAACCAGAAGAGGGAATTGACGGTTATTTGAGCAACAAGTGCTCCAGTCAGGTACTGTGCCAGTAGCAGTGAAGCCGTGCAGTGACGTATGTTGACGTCTGTGGCAATTCACCAGTTCGTGACAGCGTAGTGGCTGACAGAGCCACTGGGTAGCTGAGGAAGAGAGGACTATTTGGGGAACCGAACGACTGTAGCTGAGACGTAGGCGACAGCCGTTGCTGGGAGAAGACGACGGCCAGGAGACCGACTCCAACCTTCAAGAAGTCAAGGAGGAGGACGGACCTGCAGTGAGGAGGCACGGAGACGACGCGCTAAAAGGTGGGACGACGAGAGGCTCTGGTAGGACACGACGACGTGTAGTGTGGGGGCGTTCCCGACACGAGGACCAGGAGCTACATCTCGACTCTCATCGGAGGATAGGGTGAAGTAGGTTGTTCTAGTTCCCTCCCCATTCCCCTTTAGTTAGCTATATTATTTGGCTATATTTTCTAGCCTGAGGATTTTATATGTCGTGAGCAAGTCTCACCCATGTCACGATAAAGCACCAGTGTGCTAGACAGTACTATCAAGAGTACTTGTAATATTAATGTTGATTATTGGTGTGTACAGGCACCAGGAACCAGTGATAAATTTACTGTGTTGTGTATATCTTTCTATAGATTTTGATATGAACATATAGTGGTAAAAATATATATAAGATTATGCCAGTATTTGGAGGTTAGGCTATGTGCCCAGAAACTATTTATTTTCCATGTATTGATGATTGATTTATATACCATATATATGTCTATGTTCATTCAGTGAATAATCATTTGTGAGTACAGTGAATTATTGCGTTATCCCCCACGAGAGAAAGTACTGAAAACTCCAGTGTTAATATTTCATAATATATGGTTGAGTGAAGAACAATGTGAAGCCATTACAGTGAATCATTATAGCATTGATTGTAGAAAAGACTGTTTGAGCCTGAGTACAGTGTAACTGAGTAATCCGGTTTATTTAGCCAATATCGAGTGTGCGAGTTTCTAGTAATATTGGAGAATTTAACGAAACAGCGAATCTAGAAAACAAGCAAAGTTCGCGCGGAGAGGCCACGCGATCAGCTGGTTTTTGACACTTGATGAGGGGGGGGAGATGTTGCCCCCTGATGATCGCATAATATCCGTGGGAATTACCAGCCGCGTCAGGATCAGTTGATTTATGATTATTGTGTGGCCTTGTGACATCTTTCATACATTTTAAGTAAAATACAAAACTCTCTTTGTGTTTTTATCATCCCCTCCATTGATCTTGTGGCTATACTATACCTGTAAGCATAGAGTGATAACAATAAGTACCTGCCTGATTCCTGATCTTTGAGTGTGACCTTGCCAAGGCTACCACTGAATACACCAGTCCACTGAGGGTGTTACTGGCCACCTTAAACACCAGTTGGCGATCTTGTGTTTAACCGTAGAGCCCTATTGTTGGGGAGGGCACACGACAGTCGAGGTGAACGAGTCGTGTTCTCACTCTTTCTTAATAAGAGGCCGTTAAGATTGACTGGGAGACTCTCCTGGCGTGCAGTGGCGCCGTGAGGATCGAGGGAAGACCCGCAGGGCTACGGTGAGTTACCTTGAGCGTAACCATTGCTCACCCCAGAGTAAGGGTAGAGAATAATAGAGAGGTGGAAACCCCAACAGTATATATATTCGTTTTTACCAATATTTCGATACTACTTCATGTTTTCTCACGATATGTGATTTGGCCTTCAAATCTCAGATTTTCGCATAATATTGCATTATAAGCAAGTTTTCTTGCATTTTGTTTCGTACTAAAAATCATCGAATTCAGCAATATTTTGACGTTTATCATCCCCTTTTCCTTTATATGATATAAACAAAATATCATCGAATTAGGCAATATTTTGCTGTTTTTCCACGTTATTCTGAATTTTCAGTTTATTGTTATTAATTCATTATATATACGATAAAAATGATGCAAACACATAATTGATTTGAAATTAACCTTAAACACTTCATTTTTATTCAACTATTAGTTTCTCGTTAAAATACTGAGTAAGATATTGGAACGGGGAGAAGTTCTGTTTTTATTGCATATATCGACGTTTCAGCCGGATTAAAGCGGTTTTACGTGTACATCTTCCATCGGTAATATATACAGAAAATCAGGAACATTTTAGTTAATTCTAATGAAAACACATTGATTTTTATCATTTGTATTTGAAACAACATTGTCATATGTCTTTTCTTGGATCTAAATAATACGAAACCTCGATCTATGATTTGAAGTTAAGATCATCAAATATGGTAATATAGTGACTTTTTTCACGTTATTCATGTAGTGTGATTTTTCGTATATATATATTCGTTTTACCAATATTTCGATACTACTTCATGTTTTCTCACGATATGTGTTTTGACCTTCAAATCTCAGATTTTCGCATAATATTGCATTTTAAGCAAGTTTTCTTGCATTTTGTTCCGTACTAAAAATCATCGAGTACGGCAATATTTTGACGATTATCATCCCCTTTTCCTTTATATGATATAAACAAAATATCATCGAATTAGGCAATATTTTGCTGTTTTTCCACGTTATTCTGAATTTTCAGTTTATTGCTATTAATTCATTATATATACGATAAAAATGATGCAAACACATAATTGATTTGAAATTAACCTTAAACACTTCATTTTTATTCAACTATTAGTTTCTCGTTAAAATACTGAGTAAGATATTGGAACGGGGAGAAGTTCTGTTTTTATTGCATATATCGACGTTTCAGCCGGATTAAAGCGGTTTTACGTGTACATCTTCCATCGGTAATATATACGGAAAATCAGGAACATTTTAGTTAATTCTAATGAAAACACATTGACTTTTATCATTTGTATTTGAAACAACATTGTCATATGTCTTTTCTTGGATCTAAATAATACGAAACCTCGATCTATGATTTGAAGTTAAGATCTTCAGATATGGTAATATAGTGACTTTTTTCACGTTATTCAAGTAGTGTGATTTTTCGTATATATATATATTCGTTTTTACCAATATTTCGATACTACTTCATGTTTTCTCACGATATGTGTTTTGACCTTCAAATCTCAGATTTTCGCATAATATTGCATTTTAAGCAAGTTTTCTTGCATTTTGTTTCGTACTAAAAATCATCGAATACCGCAATATTTTGACGTTTATCATCCCCTTTTACTTTATGTGATATAAACAAAATATCATCGAATTAGGCAATATTTTGCCATTTTTCCACGTTTTTGTGAATTTTCAGTTTATTTTCATTAAATATACGATAAAAATGATGCAAACACATAATTGATTTGAAATTAACCTTAAACACTTCATTTTTTAACAACTATTAGTTTCTCGTTAAAATACTGAGTAAGATATTGGAGCGGGGAGAAGTTCTGTTTTTATTGCATATATCGACGTTTCAGCCGGATTAAAGCGGTTTTACGTGTACATCTTCCATCGGTAATATATACGGAAAATCAGGAACATTTTAGTTAATTCTAATGAAAACACATTGATTTTTATCATTTGTATTTGAAACAACATTGTCATATGTCTTTTCTTGGATCTAAATAATACGAAACCTCGCTCTATGATTTGAAGTTAAGATCCTCAAATATGGTAATATAGTGACTTTTTTCACGTTATTCATGTAGTGTGATTTTTCGTATATATATATTCGTTTTTACCAATATTTCGATACTACTTCATGTTTTCTCACGATATGTGTTTTGACCTTCAAATCTCAGATTTTTGCATAATATTGCATTTTAAGCAAGTTTTCTTGCATTTTGTTTCGTACTAAAAATCATCGAATTCAGCAATATTTTGACGTTTATCATCCCCTTTTCCTTTATATGATATAAACAAAATATCATCGAATTAGGCAATATTTTGCTGTTTTTCCACGTTGTTGTGAATTTTCGGTTTATTGATATTAATTCATTATATATACGATAAAAATGATGCAAACACATAATTGATTTGAAATTAACCTTAAACACTTCATTTTCAATCAACTATTAGTTTCTCGTTAAAATACTGAGTAAGATATTGGAAAGGGGAGAAGTTCTGTTTTTATTACATATATCGACGTTTCAGCCGGATTGGAGCCGTTTTACGTGTACATCTTCCATCGGTAATATAAACCGAAAATCAGGAACATTTTAGTTAATTTTAATGAAAACACATGGATTTTTAACATTTGTATTGGAAGCAACATCTTTATACGTCTTTTCTAGGGTCTAAAAAATACGAAACGTCGCTCTATGATTCGATGTTAAAATCTACAAATTTGGTATAATAATGACTTTTTTAACGTTTTACATGTAGTTTGACATTACGTAAATATATTCTTTTTTTCCAATATTTCGATACTATTTCATGTAGTATCACGATATGTGATTTGGCCTTCAAATCTCAGATTTTCGCATAATATTGCATTTTAAGCAAGTTTTCTTGCATTTTGTTTCGTACTAAAAATCATCGATTTCAGCAATATTTTGAAGTTTATCATCCCCTTTTCCTTTATGTGATATAAACAAAATATCATCGAATTAGGCAATATTTTGCCGTTTTTCCACGTTTTGTGAATTTTCAGTTTATTGTTATTATTTCATTAAATATACGAGAAAAATTATGCAAACACATAATTGATTAGATAATAACCTTAACTACTTCATTTTCAATCATCTATTTGTTTCTCGTTAAAATACTGAGTAAGATATTGAAAAGGGGAAAAAGTTCTGTTTTTATTGCATATATCGACGTTTCAGCCGGATTAGAGCGGTTTTACGTGTACATCTTCCATCGGTAATATATACGGAAAATCAGGAACATTTTAGTTAATTCTAATGAAAACACATTGATCTTTATCATTTGTATTTGAAACAACATTTTCAAATGTCTTTTCTTGGATCTAAATAATACGAAACCTCGCTCTATAATTTGAAGTTAAGATCCTCAAATATGGTAATATAGTGACTTTTTTCACGTTATTCATTTAGTGTAATTTTACGTATATATATTCGTTTCTACCAATATTTCGATACTACTTCATTTTTTCTCACGATATGTGATTTGGCCTTTAAATCTCAGAATTTCGCAAATTTGGAATCTTTAAGCAAGTTTTTTTGCATTTTGTTTTGTACTAAAAATCATCGAATTTAGCAATATTTTGACCTTTTTTCATCCCCTTTTCCTTGATGTGATTTAAACAAAATGTCATCGAATTAGGCCGTTTTTCCACGTTTTTGGGAATTTTCAGTTTATTGTTATTAATTCATTATATATACGATAAAAATTATGCAAACACATAATTGATAAGAAAATAACCTTAAATACTTCATTTTCAATCATCTATTTGTTTCTCGTTAAAATACAGAGTAGGATATTGAAAATGGGAGTTCTGTTTTAATTGCAAATATCGACGTTTCAGCCGGATTAGAACGGTTTTACGTGTACATCTTCCATCGGTAATATAAACCAAAAATCAGGAACATTCTAGTTAATTCTAATGAAAACATATTGATTTTTATCATTTGTATTTGAAACAACATTGTCATATGTCTTTTCTTGGATCTAAATAATACGAAACCTCGCTCTATGATTTGAAGTTAAAATCCTCAAATATGGTAGTATAGTGACTTTTTTCACGTTATTCATGTAGCGTGATTTTACGAATATATATTCGTTTTTACCAATATTTCGATACTACTTCATGTTTTCTCACGATATGTGATTTAGCCTTCAAATTTCAGATTTTCGCATAATATTGCATTTTAAGCAAGTTTTCTTGCATTTTGTTTCGTACTAAAAATTATCGAATTCAGCAATATTTTGACGTTTATCATCCCCTTTTCCTTTATGTAATATAAACAAAATATCATCGAATTAGGCACTATTTTGCTGTTTTTCTCCGTTATTGTGAATTTTCATTTTATTGCTATTAATTCATTAAATATACGATAAAAATGATGCAAACACATAATTGATTAGAAATTAACCTTAAACACTTCATTTTCAATCAACTATTTGTTTCTCGTTAAAATACTGAGTATGATATTGGAAAGGGGAGAAGTTCTGTTTTTATTGCATATATCGACGTTTCAGCCGGATTAGAGCGGTTTTACGTGTACATCTTCCATCGGTAATATAAACCGAAAATCAGGAACATTTTAGTTAATTTTAATGAAAACACATTGATTTTTATCATTTGTATTGGAAACAACATCTTTATACGTCTTTTCTAGGGTCTAAAAAATACGAAACGTCGCTCTATGGTTCGAAGTTAAAATCTTCAAATTTGGTACAATAAGTACTTTTTTCACGTTTTTCATGTAGTTTGATAATACGTAAATATATTCTTTTTTACCAATATTTCGATACTATTTCATGTAGTATCACGATATGTGATTTGGCCTTCAAATCTCAGATTTTCGCATAATATTGCATTTTAAGCAAGTTTGCTTGCATTTTGTTTCGAACTAAAAATCATCGAATTCATCAATATTTTGACGTTTATCATCCCCTTTTCCTTTATGTGATATAAACAAAATATCATTGAATTAGGCAATCTTTTGCCGTTTTTCCACGTTTTTGTGAATTTTCAGTTTATTGTTATTATTTCATTAAATATACGAGAAAAATTATGCAAACACATAATTGATTAGATAATAACCTTAAATACTTCATTTTCAATCATCTATTTGTTTCTCGTTAAAATACTGAGTAAGATATTGAAAAGGGTAGAAGTTCTGTTTTTATTGCATATATCGACGTTTCAGCCGGATTAGAACGGTTTTACGTGTACATCTTCCATCGGTAATATAAACCGAAAATCAGGAACATTTTAGTTAATTCTAATGAAAATACATTGATTTTTATCATTTGTATTTGAAACAACATTGTCATATGTCTTTTCTTGGATCTAAATAATACGAAACCTCGCTCTATGATTTGAAGTTAAAATCCTCAATTATGGTACTATAGTGACTTTTTTCACGTTATTCATGTAGTGTGATTTTACGTATATATATTCGTTTTTACCAATATTTCGATACTACTTCATGTTTTCTCACGATATGTGATTTGGCCTTCAAATCTCAGATTTTCGCATAATATTGCATTTTAAGCAAGTTTTCTTGCATTTTGTTTCATACTAAAAATCATCGAATTCAGCAATAATTTGACGTTTATCATCCCCATTTCCTTTATGTAACATAAACAAAATATCATCGAATTAGGCAATATTTTGCTATTTTTCCACGTTGTTGTGAATTTTCAGTTTATTGCTATTAGTTCATTATATATACGATAAAAATGATGCAAACACATAATTGATTTGAAATTAACCTTAAACACTTCATTTTCAATCAACTATTAGTTTCTCGTTAAAATACTGAGTAAGATATTGGAAAGGGGAGAAGTTCTGTTTTTATTGCATATATCGACGTTTCAGCCGGATTAGAGCGGTTTTACGTGTACATCTTCCATCGGTAATATATACGGAAAATCAGGAACATTTTAGTTAATTCTAATGAAAACACATTGATTTTTATCATTTGTATTTGAAACAACATTGTCATATGTATTTCTTTGGATCTAAATAATACGAAACCTCGCTCTATGATTTGAAGTTAAGATCCTCAAATATGGTAATATAGTGTCTTTTTTCACGTTATTCATTTAGTGTAATTTTACGTATATATATTCGTTTCTACCAATATTTCGATACTACTTCATGTTTTCTCACGATATGTGATTTGGCCTTCAAATCTCAGATTTTCGCATAATATTGCATTTTAAGCAAGTTTTCTTGCATTTTGTTTCGTACTAAAAATCATCGAATTCAGCAATATTTTGACGTTTATCATCCCCTTTTCCTTTATGTGATATAAACAAAATATCATCGAATTATACAATATTTTGCTGTTTTTCCACGTTGTTGTGAAATTTCAGTTTATTGCTATTAATTCATTATATATACGATAAAAATAATGCAAACACATAATTGATTTGAAATTAACCTTAAACACTTCATTTTCAATCAACTATTAGTTTCTCGTTAAAATACTGAGTAAGATATTGGAAAGGGGAGAAGTTCGGTTTTTATTGCATATATCGACGATTCAGCCGGATTAGAGCGGTTTTACGTGTACATCTTCCATCGGTAATATATACGGAAAATCAGGAACATTTTAGTTAATTCTAATGAAAACAAATTGATCTTTATCATTTGTATTTGAAACAACATTTTCAAATGTCTTTTCTTGGATCTAAATAATACGAAACCTCGCTCTATAATTTGAAGTTAAGATCCTCAAATATGGTAATATAGTGACTTTTTTCACGTTATTCATTTAGTGTAATTTTACGTATATATATTCGTTTCTACCAATATTTCGATACTACTTCATTTTTTCTCACGATATGTGATTTGGCCTTTAAATCTCAGAATTTCTCAAATTTTGAATCTTTAAGCAAGTTTTCTTGCATTTTGTTTTGTACTAAAAATCATCGAATTTAGCAATATTTTGACCTTTTTTCATCCCCTTTTCCTTGATGTGATTTAAACAAAATGTCATCGAATTAGGCCGTTTTTCCACGTTTTTGGGAATTTTCAGTTTATTGTTATTAATTCATTATATATACGATAAACATTATGCAAACACATAATTGATAAGAAAATAACCTTAAATACTTCATTTTCAATCATCTATTTGTTTCTCGTTAAAATACAGAGTAGGATATTGAAAATGGGAGTTCTGTTTTAATTGCAAATATCGACGTTTCAGCCGGATTAGAACGGATTTACGTGTACATCTTCCATCGGTAATATAAACCAAAAATCAGGAACATTCTAGTTAATTCTAATGAAAATATATTGATTTTTATCATTTGTATTTGAAACAACATTGTCATATGTCTTTACTTGGATCTAAATAATACGAAACCTCGCTCTATGATTTGAAGTTAAGATCCTCAAATATGGTAATATAGTGACTTTTTTCACGTTATTCATGTTGTGTGATTTTTCGTAAATATATATTCGTTTTTACCAATATTTCGATACTACTTCATGTTTTCTCACGATATGTGTTTTGACCTTCAAATCTCAGATTTTCGCATAATATTGCATTTTAAGCAAGTTTTCTTGCATATTGTTTCGTACTAAAAATCATCGAATACGGCAATATTTTGACGTTTATCATCCCCTTTTACTTTATGTGATATAAACAAAATATCATCGAATTAGGCAATATTTTGCCGTTTTTCCACGTTTTTGTGAATTTTCAGTTTATTTTCATTAAATATACGAGAAAAATTATGCAAACACATAATTGATCAGATAATAACCTTAAATACTTCATTTTCAATCATCTATTTGTTTCTCGTTAAAATACTGAGTAAGATATTGAAAAGGGGAGAAATTCTGTTTTTATTGCATATATCGACGTTTCAGCCGGATTAAAACGGTTTTACGTGTACATCTTCCATCGGTAATATAAACCGAAAATCAGGAACATTTTAGTTAATTTTAATAAAAATACATTGATTTTTATCATTTGTATTGGAAGCAACATCTTTATACGTGTTTCTTAGGGTCTAAAAAATAGGAAACGTAGCTCTATGATTCGAAGTTAAAATCCTCAAATTTGGTATAATAATGACTTTTGTCACGTTTTTCATGTAGTTTGATATTACGTATATATATTCTTTTTTTACCAATATTTCGATACTATTTCATGTAGTATCACGACGTGTGATTTTGCCTTCAAATCTCAGATTTTCGCATAATATTGCATTTTAAGCAAGTTTTCTTGCATTTTGTTTCGTACTAAAAATCATCGAATTCAGCAATATTTTAACGTTTATCATCCCCTTTTCCTTTATGTGATATAAACAAAATATCATCGAATTAGGCAATATTTTGCTGTTTACCACGTTTTGTGATTTTTCAGTTTATTGCTATTAATTCATTAAATATACGATAAAAATGATGCAAACGCATAATTGATTAAAAATTAACCTTAAACACTTCATTTTCAATCAACAATATGTTTCTCGTTAAAATACTGAGTAAGATATTGGAAAGGGGAGAAGTTCTGTTTTTATTGCATATATTGACGTGTCAGCCGGATTAGAGCGGTTTTACGTCTACATCTTCCATCGGTAATATAAACGAAAAATCAGGAACATTTTAGTTAATTCTAATGAAAACACATTGATTTTTATCATTTGTATTTGAAACAACATTGTCATATGTCTTTTCTTGGATCTAAATAATACGAAACCTCGCTCTATGATTTAAAATTAAAATCCTCAAATATGGTATTATAGTGACTTTTTCACGTTATGCATATAGTGTGATTTTACGTATATATATTCGTTTTTACCAATATTTCGATACTACTTCATGTTTTCTCACGATATGTGATTTGGCCTTCAAATCTCAGAATTTCGCAAATTTTGCATTTTTAAGCAAGTTTTCTTGCATTTTGTTTTGTACTAAAAATCATCGAATTCAGCAATATTTTGACGTTTATCATCCCCTTTTCCTTTATGTGATATAAACAAAATATCATCGAATTAGGCTATATTTTGCTGTTTTTCCACGTTTTTGTGAATTTTCAGTTTATTGTTATTAATTCATTATATATACGATAAAATGATGCAAACACATAATTGATTTGAAATTAACCTTAAACACTTCATTTTTAATCAACTATTAGTTTCTCATTAAAATACTGAGTAAGATATTGGAACGGGGAGAAGTTCTGTTTTTATTGCATATATCGACGTTTCAGCCGGATTAAAGCGGTTTTACGTGTACATCTTCCATCGGTAATATATACGGAAAATCAGGAACATTTTAGTTAATTCTAATGAAAACACATTGATTTTTATCATTTGTATTTGAAACAACATTGTCATATGTCTTTTCTTGGATCTAAATAATACGAAACCTCGCTCTATGATTTGAAGTTAAGATCCTCAAATATGGTAATATAGTGACTTTCTTCACGTTATTCATGTAGTGTGATTTTTCGTATATATATATTCGTTTTTACCAATATTTCGATACTACTTCATGTTTTCTCACGATATGTGTTTTGACCTTCAAATCTCAGATTTTCGCATAATATTGCATTTTAAGCAAGTTTTCTTGCATTTTGTTTCGTACTAAAAATCATCGAATTCAGCAATATTTTGACGTTTATCATCCCCTTTTTCTTTATGTGATATAAACAAAATATCATCGAATTAGGCAAAATTTTGCTGTTTTTCCACGTTGTTGTGAATTTTCGGTTTATTGATATTAGTTCATTATATATACGATAAAAATGATGCAAACACATAATTGATTTGAAATTAACCTTAAACACTTCATTTTCAATCAACTATTAGTTTCTCGTTAAAATACTGAGTAAGATATTGGAAAGGGGAGAAGTTCTGTTTTTATTGCATATATCGACGTTTCAGCCGGATTGGAGCGGTTTTACGTGTACATCTTCCATCGGTAATATAAACCGAAAATCAGGAACATTTTAGTTAATTTTAATGAAAACACATGGATTTTTAACATTTGCATTGGAAGCAACATCTTTATACGTCTTTTCTAGGGTCTAAAAAATACGAAACGTCGCTCTATGATTCGAAGTTAAAATCTACAAATTTGGTATAATAATGACTTTTTTAACGTTTTTCATGTAGTTTGACATTACGTAAATATATTCTTTTTTACCAATATTTCGATACTATTTCATGTAGTATCACGATATGTGATTTGGCCTTCAAATCTCAGATTTTCGCATAATATTGCATTTTAAGCAAGTTTTCTTGCATTTTGTTTCGTACTAAAAATCATCGAATTCAGCAATATTTTGACGTTTATCATCCCCTTTTCCTTTATGTGATATAAACAAAATATCATCGAATTAGGCAATATTTTGCCGTTTTTCCACGTTTTGTGAATTTTCAGTTTATTGTTATTATTTCATTAAATATACGAGAAAAATTATGCAGCACATAATTGATTAGATAATAACCTTAAATACTTCATTTTCAATCATCTATTTGTTTCTCGTTAAAATACTGAGTAAGATATTGAAAAGGGGAAGAAGTTCTGTTTTTATTGCATATATCGACGTTTCAGCCGGATTAGATCGGTTTTACGTGTACATCTTCCATCGGTAATATAAACCAAAAATCAGGAACATTTTAGTTAATTCTAATGAAAACATATTGATTTTTATCATTTGTATTTGAAACAACATTGTCATATGTCTTTACTTGGATCTAAATAATACGAAACCTCGCTCTATGATTTGAAGTTAAGATCCTCAAATATGGTAATATAGTGAGTTTTTTCACGTTATTCATGTAGTGTGATTTTTCGTATATATATATTCGTTTTTCCAATATTTCGATAATAATTCATGTTTTCTCACGATATGTGATTTGGCCTTCAAATCTCAGATTTTCGAATAATATTGCATTTTAAGAAAGTTTTCTTGCATTTTGTTTCGTACTAAAAATCATCGAATTCAGCAATATTTTGACGTTAATCATCCCCTTTTCCTTTATATGATATAAACAAAATATCATCGAATTAAGCAATATTATGCTGTTTTTCCACGTTATTCTGAATTTTCAGTTTATTGCTATTAATTCATTATATATACGATAAAAATGATGCAAACACATAATTGATTTGAAATTAACCTTAAACACTTCATTTTTAATCAACTATTAGTTTCTCGTTAAAATACTGAGTAAGATATTGGAAAGGGGAGAAGTTCTGTTTTTATTGCATATATCGACGTTTCAGCCGGATTAGAGCGGTTTTACGTCTACATCTTCCATCGGTAATATAAACGAAAAATCAGGAACATTTTAGTTATTTCTAATGAAAACACATTGATTTTTATCATTTGTATTTGAAACAACATTGTCATATGTCTTTTCTTGGATCTAAATAATACGAAACCTCGGTCTATGATTTGAAGTTAAAATCCTCAAATATGGTATTATAGTGACTTTTTTCACGTTATGCATATAGTGTTATTTTACGTATATATATTCGTTTTTACCAATATTTCGATACTACTTCATGTTTTCTCACGATATGTGATTTGGCCTTCAAATCTCAGATTTTCGCATAATATTGCATTTTAAGCAAGTTTTCTTGCATTTATTTCGTACTAAAAATCATCGAATTCAGCAATATTTTGACGTTTATCATCCCCTTTTACTTTATGTGATATAAACAAAAGATCATCGAATTAGGCAATATTTTGCCGTTTTTCCACGTTTTTGTGAATTTTCAGTTTATTTTCATTAAATATACGAGAAAAATTATGCAAACACATAATTGATCAGATAATAACCTTAAATACTTCATTTTCAATCATCTATTTGTTTCTCGTTAAAATACTGAGTAAGATATTGAAAAGGGGAGAAATTCTGTTTTTATTGCATATATCGACGTTTCAGCCGGATTAAAACGGTTTTACGTGTACATCTTCCATCGGTAATATAAACCGAAAATCAGGAACATTTTAGTTAATTTTAATAAAAATACATTGATTTTTATCATTTGTATTGGAAGCAACATCTTTATACGTGTTTCTTAGGGTCTAAAAAATAGGAAACGTAGCTCTATGATTCGAAGTTAAAATCCTCAAATTTGGTATAATAATGACTTTTGTCACGTTTTTCATGTAGTTTGATATTACGTATATAAATTCTTTTTTTACCAATATTTCGATACTATTTCATGTAGTATCACGACGTGTGATTTGGCCTTCAAATCTCAGATTTTCGCATAATATTGCATTATAAGCAAGTTTTCTTGCATTTTGTTTCGTACTAAAAATCATCGAATTCAGCAATATTTTGACGTTTATCATCCCCTTTTCCTTTATATGATATAAACAAAATATCATCGAATTAGGCAATATTTTGCTGTTTTTCCACGTTATTCTGAATTTTCAGTTTATTGCTATTAATTCATTATATATACGATAAAAATGATACAAACACATAATTGATTTGAAATTAACCTTAAACACTTCATTTTTATTCAACTATTAGTTTCTCGTTAAAATACTGAGTAAGATCTTGGAACGGGGACAAGTTCTGTTTTTATTGCATATATCGACGTTTCAGCCGGATTAAAGCGGTTTTACGTGTACATCTTCCATCGGTAATATATACAGAAAATCAGGAACATTTTAGTTAATTCTAATGAAAACACATTGATTTTTATCATTTGTATTTGAAACAACATTGTCATATGTCTTTTCTTGGATCTAAATAATACGAAACCTCGATCTATGATTTGAAGTTAAGATCCTCAAATATGGTAATATAGTGACTTTTTTCACGTTATTCATGTAGTGTGATTTTTCGTATATATATATTCGTTTTACCAATATTTCGATACTACTTCATGTTTTCTCACGATATGTGTTTTGACCTTCAAATCTCAGATTTTCGCATAATATTGCATTTTAAGCAAGTTTTCTTGCATTTTGTTCCGTACTAAAAATCATCGAGTACGGCAATATTTTGACGATTATTATCCCCTTTTCCTTTATATGATATAAACAAAATATCATCGAATTAGGCAATATTTTGCTGTTTTTCCACGTTATTCTGAATTTTCAGTTTATTGCTATTAATTCATTATATATACGATAAAAATGATGCAAACACATAATTGATTTGAAATTAACCTTAAACACTTCATTTTTATTCAACTATGAGTTTCTCGTTAAAATACTGAGTAAGATATTGGAACGGGGAGAAGTTCTGTTTTTTTTGCATATATCGACGTTTCAGCCGGATTAAAGCGGTTTTACGTGTACATCTTCCATCGGTAATATATACGGAAAATCAGGAACATTTTAGTTAATTCTAATGAAAACACATTGACTTTTATCATTTGTATTTGAAACAACATTGTCATATGTCTTTTCTTGGATCTAAATAATACGAAACCTCGATCTATGATTTGAAGTTAAGATCTTCAAATATGGTAATATAGTGACTTTTTTCACCTTATTCAAGTAGTGTGATTTTTCGTATATATATATATATATTCGTTTTTACCAATATTTCGATACTACTTCATGTTTTCTCACGATATGTGTTTTGACCTTCAAATCTCAGATTTTCGCATAATATTGCATTTTAAGCAAGTTTTCTTGCATTTTGTTTCGTACTAAAAATCATCGAATACGGCAATATTTTAACGTTTATCATCCCCTTTTACTTTATGTGATATAAACAAAATATCATCGAATTAGGCAATATTTTGCCATTTTTCCATGTTTTTGTGAATTTTCAGTTTATTTTCATTAAATATACGATAAAAATGATGCAAACACATAATTGATTTGAAATTAACCTTAAACACTTCATTTTTTAACAACAATTAGTTTCCCGTTAAAATACTGAGTAAGATATTGGAGCGGGGAGAAGTTCTGTTTTTATTGCATATATCGACGTTTCAGCCGGATTAAAGCGGTTTTACGAGTACATCTTCCATCGGTAATATATACGGAAAATCAGGAACATTTTAGTTAATTCTAATGAAAACACATTGATTTTTATCATTTGTATTTGAAACAACATTGTCATATGTCTTTTCTTGGATCTAAATAATACGAAACCTCGATCTATGATTTGAAGTTAAGATCTTCAAATATGGTAATATAGTGACTTTTTTAACGTTATTCAAGTAGTGTGATTTTTCGTATATATATATATTCGTTTTTACCAATATTTCGATACTACTTCATGTTTTCTCACGATATGTGTTTTGACCTTCAAATCTCAGATTTTCGCATAATATTGCATTTTAAGCAAGTTTTCTTGCATTTTGTTTCGTACTAAAAATCATCGAATACGGCAATATTTTGACGTTTATCATCCCCTTTTCCTTTATATGATATAAACAAAATATCATCGAATTAGGCAATATTATGCTGTTTTTCCACGTTATTCTGAATTTTCAGTTTATTGCTATTAATTCTTTATATATACGATAAAAATGATGCAAACACATAATTGATTTGAAATTAACCTTAAACACTTCATTTTTAATCAACTATTAGTTTCTCGTTAAAATACTGAGTAAGATATTGGAAAGGGGAGAAGTTCTGTTTTTATTGCATATATCGACGTTTCAGCCGGATTAGAGCGGTTTTACGTCTACATCTTCCATCGGTAATATAAACGAAAAATCAGGAACATTTTAGTTAATTCTAATGAAAACACATTGATTTTTATCATTTGTATTTGAAACAACATTGTCATATGTCTTTTCTTGGATCTAAATAATACGAAATCTCGGTCTATGATTTGAAGTTAAAATCCTCAAATATGGTATTATAGTGACTTTTTTCACGTTATGCATATAGTGTTATTTTACGTATATATATTCGTTTTTACCAATATTTCGATACTACTTCATGTTTTCTCACGATATGTGATTTGGCCTTCAAATCTCAGATTTTCGCATAATATTGCATTTTAAGCAAGTTTTCTTGCATTTATTTCGTACTAAAAATCATCGAATTCAGCAATAGTTTGACGTTTATCATCCCCTTTTACTTTATGTGATATAAACAAAATATCATCGAATTAGGCAATATTTTGCCGTTTTTCCACGTTTTTGTGAATTTTCAGTTTATTTTTATTAAATATACGAGAAAAATTATGCAAACACATAATTGATCAGATAATAACCTTAAATACTTCATTTTCAATCATCTATTTGTTTCTCGTTAAAATACTGAGTAAGATATTGAAAAGGGGAGAAATTCTGTTTTTATTGCATATATCGACGTTTCAGCCGGATTAAAACGGTTTTACGTGTACATCTTCCATCGGTAATATAAACCGAAAATCAGGAACATTTTAGTTAATTTTAATAAAAATACATTGATTTTTATCATTTGTATTGGAAGCAACATCTTTATACGTGTTTCTTAGGGTCTAAAAAATAGGAAACGTAGCTCTATGATTCGAAGTTAAAATCCTCAAATTTGGTATAATAATGACTTTTGTCACGTTTTTCATGTAGTTTGATATTACGTATATAAATTCTTTTTTTACCAATATTTCGATACTATTTCATGTAGTATCACGACGTGTGATTTTGCCTTCAAATCTCAGATTTTCGCATAATATTGCATTTTAAGCAAGTTTTCTTGCATTTTGTTTCGTACTAAAAATCATCGAATTCAGCAATATTTTAACGTTTATCATCCCCTTTTCCTTTATGTGATATAAACAAAATATCATCGAATTAGGCAATATTTTGCTGTTTACCACGTTTTTGTGATTTTTCAGTTTATTGCTATTAATTCATTAAATATACGATAAAAATGATGCAAACGCATAATTGATTAAACATTAACCTTAAACACTTCATTTTCAATCAACAATATGTTTCTCGTTAAAATACTGAGTAAGATATTGGAAAGGGGAGAAGTTCTGTTTTTATTGCATATATTGACGTGTCAGCCGGATTAGAGCGGTTTTACGTCTACATCTTCCATCGGTAATATAAACGAAAAATCAGGAACATTTTAGTTAATTCTAATGAAAACACATTGATTTTTATCATTTGTATTTGAAACAACATTGCCATATATCTTTTCTTGGATCTAAATAATACGAAACCTCGCTCTATGATTTAAAATTAAAATCCTCAAATATGGTATTATAGTGACTTTTTCACGTTATGCATATAGTGTGATTTTACGTATATATATTCGTTTTTACCAATATTTCGATACTACTTCATGTTTTCTCACGATATGTGATTTGGCCTTCAAATCTCAGATTTTCGCATAATATTGCATTATAAGCAAGTTTTCTTGCATTTTGTTTCGTACTAAAAATCATCGAATTCAGCAATATTTTGACGTTTATCATCCCCTTTTCCTTTATATGATATAAACAAAATATCATCGAATTAGGCAATATTTTGCTGTTTTTCCACGTTATTCTGAATTTTCAGTTTATTGCTATTAATTCATTATATATACGATAAAAATGATACAAACACATAATTGATTTGAAATTAACCTTAAACACTTCATTTTTATTCAACTATTAGTTTCTCGTTAAAATACTGAGTAAGATCTTGGAACGGGGACAAGTTCTGTTTTTATTGCATATATCGACGTTTCAGCCGGATTAAAGCGGTTTTACGTGTACATCTTCCATCGGTAATATATACAGAAAATCAGGAACATTTTAGTTAATTCTAATGAAAACACATTGATTTTTATCATTTGTATTTGAAACAACATTGTCATATGTCTTTTCTTGGATCTAAATAATACGAAACCTCGATCTATGATTTGAAGTTTCCTCAAATATGGTAATATAGTGACTTTTTTCACGTTATTCATGTAGTGTGATTTTTCGTATATATATATTCGTTTTACCAATATTTCGATACTACTTCATGTTTTCTCACGATATGTGTTTTGACCTTCAAATCTCAGATTTTCGCATAATATTGCATTTTAAGCAAGTTTTCTTGCATTTTGTTCCGTACTAAAAATCATCGAGTACGGCAATATTTTGACGATTATCATCCCCTTTTCCTTTATATGATATAAACAAAATATCATCGAATTAGGCAATATTTTGCTGTTTTTCCACGTTATTCTGAATTTTCAGTTTATTGCTATTAATTCATTATATATACGATAAAAATGATGCAAACACATAATTGATTTGAAATTAACCTTAAACACTTCATTTTTATTCAACTATTAGTTTCTCGTTAAAATACTGAGTAAGATATTGGAACGGGGAGAAGTTCTGTTTTTATTGCATATATCGACGTTTCAGCCGGATTAAAGCGGTTTTACGTGTACATCTTCCATCGGTAATATATACGGAAAATCAGGAAACATTTTAGTTAATTCTAATGAAAACACATTGACTTTTATCATTTGTATTTGAAACAACATTGTCATATGTCTTTTCTTGGATCTAAATAATACGAAACCTCGATCTATGATTTGAAGTTAAGATCTTCAAATATGGTAATATAGTGACTTTTTTCACGTTATTCAAGTAGTGTGATTTTTCGTATATATATATATTCGTTTTTACCAATATTTCGATACTACTTCATGTTTTCTCACGATATGTGTTTTGACCTTTCAAATCTCAGATTTTCGCATAATATTGCATTTTAAGCAAGTTTTCTTGCATTTTGTTTCGTACTAAAAATCATCGAATACGGCAACATTTTGACGTTTATCATCCCCTTTTCCTTTATATGATATAAACAAAATATCATCGAATTAGGCAATATTATGCTGTTTTTCCTGGGTTTCCTGAATTTTCAGTTTATTGCTATTAATTCATTATATATACGATAAAAATGATGCAAACACATAATTGATTTGAAATTAACCTTAAACACTTCATTTTTAATCAACTATTAGTTTCTCTTTAAAATACTGAGTAAGATATTGGAAAGGGGAGAAGTTCTGTTTTTATTGCATATATCGACGTTTCAGCCGGATTAGAGCGGTTTTACGTCTACATCTTCCATCGGTAATATAAACGAAAAATCAGGAACATTTTAGTTAATTCTAATGAAAACACATTGATTTTTATCATTTGTATTTGAAACAACATTGTCATATGTCTTTTCTTGGATCTAAATAATACGAAACCTCGGTCTATGATTTGAAGTTAAAATCCTCAAATATGGTATTATAGTGACTTTTTTCACGTTATGCATATAGTGTTATTTTACGTATATATATTCGTTTTTACCAATATTTCGATACTACTTCATGTTTTCTCACGATATGTGATTTGGCCTTCAAATCTCAGATTTTCGCATAATATTGCATTTTAAGCAAGTTTTCTTGCATTTATTTCGTACTAAAAATCATCGAATTCAGCAATATTTTGACGTTTATCATCCCCTTTTACTTTATGTGATATAAACAAAATATCATCGAATTAGGCAATATTTTGCCGTTTTTCCACGTTTTTGTGAATTTTCAGTTTATTTTCATTAAATATACGAGAAAAATTATGCAAACACATAATTGATCAGATAATAACCTTAAATACTTCATTTTCAATCATCTATTTGTTTCTCGTTAAAATATTGAGTAAGATATTGAAAAGGGGAGAAATTCTGTTTTTATTGCATATATCGACGTTTCAGCCGGATTAAAACGGTTTTACGTGTACATCTTCCATCGGTAATATAAACCGAAAATCAGGAACATTTTAGTTAATTTTAATAAAAATACATTGATTTTTATCATTTGTATTGGAAGCAACATCTTTATACGTGTTTCTAAGGGTCTAAAAAATAGGAAACGTAGCTCTATGATTCGAAGTTAAAATCCTCAAATTTGGTATAATAATGACTTTTGTCACGTTTTTCATGTAGTTTGATATTACGTATATAAATTCTTTTTTTACCAATATTTCGATACTATTTCATGTAGTATCACGACGTGTGATTTTGCCTTCAAATCTCAGATTTTCGCATAATATTGCATTTTAAGCAAGTTTTCTTGCATTTTGTTTCGTACTAAAAATCATCGAATTCAGCAATATTTTAACGTTTATCATCCCCTTTTCCTTTATGTGATATAAACAAAATATCATCGAATTAGGCAATATTTTGCTGTTTACCACGTTTTTGTGATTTTTCAGTTTATTGCTATTAATTCATTAAATATACGATAAAAATGATGCAAACGCATAATTGATTAAACATTAACCTTAAACACTTCATTTTCAATCAACAATATGTTTCTCGTTAAAATACTGAGTAAGATATTGGAAAGGGGAGAAGTTCTGTTTTTATTGCATATATTGACGTGTCAGCCGGATTAGAGCGGTTTTACGTCTACATCTTCCATCGGTAATATAAACGAAAAATCAGGAACATTTTAGTTAATTCTAATGAAAACACATTGATTTTTATCATTTGTATTTGAAACAACATTGCCATATATCTTTTCTTGGATCTAAATAATACGAAACCTCGCTCTATGATTTAAAATTAAAATCCTCAAATATGGTATTATAGTGACTTTTTCACGTTATGCATATAGTGTGATTTTACGTATATATATTCGTTTTTACCAATATTTCGATACTACTTCATGTTTTCTCACGATATGTGTTTTGACCTTCAAATATCAGATTTTCGCATAATATTGCATTTTAAGCAAGTTTTCTTGCATTTTGTTTCGTACTAAAAATCATCGAATACGGCAACATTTTGACGTTTATCATCCCCTTTTCCTTTATATGATATAAACAAAATATCATCGAATTAGGCAATATTATGCTGTTTTTCCACGGTTTTCTGAATTTTCAGTTTATTGCTATTAATTCATTATATATACGATAAAAATGATGCAAACACATAATTGATTTGAAATTAACCTTAAACACTTCATTTTTAATCAACTATTAGTTTCTCTTTAAAATACTGAGTAAGATATTGGAAAGGGGAGAAGTTCTGTTTTTATTGCATATATCGACGTTTCAGCCGGATTAGAGCGGTTTTACGTCTACATCTTCCATCGGTAATATAAACGAAAAATCAGGAACATTTTAGTTAATTCTAATGAAAACACATTGATTTTTATCATTTGTATTTGAAACAACATTGTCATATGTCTTTTCTTGGATCTAAATAATACGAAACCTCGGTCTATGATTTGAAGTTAAAATCCTCAAATATGGTATTATAGTGACTTTTTTCACGTTATGCATATAGTGTTATTTTACGTATATATATTCGTTTTTACCAATATTTCGATACTACTTCATGTTTTCTCACGATATGTGATTTGGCCTTCAAATCTCAGATTTTCGCATAATATTGCATTTTAAGCAAGTTTTCTTGCATTTATTTCGTACTAAAAATCATCGAATTCAGCAATATTTTGACGTTTATCATCCCCTTTTACTTTATGTGATATAAACAAAATATCATCGAATTAGGCAATATTTTGCCGTTTTTCCACGTTTTTGTGAATTTTCAGTTTATTTTCATTAAATATACGAGAAAAATTATGCAAACACATAATTGATCAGATAATAACCTTAAATACTTCATTTTCAATCATCTATTTGTTTCTCGTTAAAATATTGAGTAAGATATTGAAAAGGGGAGAAATTCTGTTTTTATTGCATATATCGACGTTTCAGCCGGATTAAAACGGTTTTACGTGTACATCTTCCATCGGTAATATAAACCGAAAATCAGGAACATTTTAGTTAATTTTAATAAAAATACATTGATTTTTATCATTTGTATTGGAAGCAACATCTTTATACGTGTTTCTTAGGGTCTAAAAAATAGGAAACGTAGCTCTATGATTCGAAGTTAAAATCCTCAAATTTGGTATAATAATGACTTTTGTCACGTTTTTCATGTAGTTTGATATTACGTATATAAATTCTTTTTTTACCAATATTTCGATACTATTTCATGTAGTATCACGACGTGTGATTTTGCCTTCAAATCTCAGATTTTCGCATAATATTGCATTTTAAGCAAGTTTTCTTGCATTTTGTTTCGTACTAAAAATCATCGAATTCAGCAATATTTTAACGTTTATCATCCCCTTTTCCTTTATGTGATATAAACAAAATATCATCGAATTAGGCAATATTTTGCTGTTTACCACGTTTTTGTGATTTTTCAGTTTATTGCTATTAATTCATTAAATATACGATAAAAATGATGCAAACGCATAATTGATTAAACATTAACCTTAAACACTTCATTTTCAATCAACAATATGTTTCTCGTTAAAATACTGAGTAAGATATTGGAAAGGGGAGAAGTTCTGTTTTTATTGCATATATTGACGTGTCAGCCGGATTAGAGCGGTTTTACGTCTACATCTTCCATCGGTAATATAAACGAAAAATCAGGAACATTTTAGTTAATTCTAATGAAAACACATTGATTTTTATCATTTGTATTTGAAACAACATTGCCATATATCTTTTCTTGGATCTAAATAATACGAAACCTCGCTCTATGATTTAAAATTAAAATCCTCAAATATGGTATTATAGTGACTTTTTCACGTTATGCATATAGTGTGATTTTACGTATATATATTCGTTTTTACCAATATTTCGATACTACTTCATGTTTTCTCACGATATGTGATTTGGCCTTCAAATCTCAGATTTTCGCATAATATTGCATTATAAGCAAGTTTTCTTGCATTTTGTTTCGTACTAAAAATCATCGAATTCAGCAATATTTTGACGTTTATCATCCCCTTTTCCTTTATATGATATAAACAAAATATCATCGAATTAGGCAATATTTTGCTGTTTTTCCACGTTATTCTGAATTTTCAGTTTATTGCTATTAATTCATTATATATACGATAAAAATGATACAAACACATAATTGATTTGAAATTAACCTTAAACACTTCATTTTTATTCAACTATTAGTTTCTCGTTAAAATACTGAGTAAGATCTTGGAACGGGGACAAGTTCTGTTTTTATTGCATATATCGACGTTTCAGCCGGATTAAAGCGGTTTTACGTGTACATCTTCCATCGGTAATATATACAGAAAATCAGGAACATTTTAGTTAATTCTAATGAAAACACATTGATTTTTATCATTTGTATTTGAAACAACATTGTCATATGTCTTTTCTTGGATCTAAATAATACGAAACCTCGATCTATGATTTGAAGTTTCCTCAAATATGGTAATATAGTGACTTTTTTCACGTTATTCATGTAGTGTGATTTTTCGTATATATATATTCGTTTTACCAATATTTCGATACTACTTCATGTTTTCTCACGATATGTGTTTTGACCTTCAAATCTCAGATTTTCGCATAATATTGCATTTTAAGCAAGTTTTCTTGCATTTTGTTCCGTACTAAAAATCATCGAGTACGGCAATATTTTGACGATTATCATCCCCTTTTCCTTTATATGATATAAACAAAATATCATCGAATTAGGCAATATTTTGCTGTTTTTCCACGTTATTCTGAATTTTCAGTTTATTGCTATTAATTCATTATATATACGATAAAAATGATGCAAACACATAATTGATTTGAAATTAACCTTAAACACTTCATTTTTATTCAACTATTAGTTTCTCGTTAAAATACTGAGTAAGATATTGGAACGGGGAGAAGTTCTGTTTTTATTGCATATATCGACGTTTCAGCCGGATTAAAGCGGTTTTACGTGTACATCTTCCATCGGTAATATATACGGAAAATCAGGAACATTTTAGTTAATTCTAATGAAAACACATTGACTTTTATCATTTGTATTTGAAACAACATTGTCATATGTCTTTTCTTGGATCTAAATAATACGAAACCTCGATCTATGATTTGAAGTTAAGATCTTCAAATATGGTAATATAGTGACTTTTTTCACGTTATTCAAGTAGTGTGATTTTTCGTATATATATATATTCGTTTTTACCAATATTTCGATACTACTTCATGTTTTCTCACGATATGTGTTTTGACCTTCAAATCTCAGATTTTCGCATAATATTGCATTTTAAGCAAGTTTTCTTGCATTTTGTTTCGTACTAAAAATCATCGAATACGGCAATATTTTGACGTTTATCATCCCCTTTTACTTTATGTGATATAAACAAAATATCATCGAATTAGGCAATATTTTGCCATTTTTCCATGTTTTTGTGAATTTTCAGTTTATTTTCATTAAATATACGATAAAAATGATGCAAACACATAATTGATTTGAAATTAACCTTAAACACTTCATTTTTTAACAACTATTAGTTTCTCGTTAAAATACTGAGTAAGATATTGGAGCGGGGAGAAGTTCTGTTTTTATTGCATATATCGACGTTTCAGCCGGATTAAAGCGGTTTTACGTGTACATCTTCCATCGGTAATATATACGGAAAATCAGGAACATTTTAGTTAATTCTAATGAAAACACATTGATTTTTATCATTTGTATTTGAAACAACATTGTCATATGTCTTTTCTTGGATCTAAATAATACGAAACCTCGATCTATGATTTGAAGTTAAGATCTTCAAATATGGTAATATAGTGACTTTTTTCACGTTATTCAAGTAGTGTGATTTTTCGTATATATATATATTCGTTTTTACCAATATTTCGATACTACTTCATGTTTTCTCACGATATGTGTTTTGACCTTCAAATCTCAGATTTTCGCATAATATTGCATTTTAAGCAAGTTTTCTTGCATTTTGTTTCGTACTAAAAATCATCGAATACGGCAACATTTTGACGTTTATCATCCCCTTTTCCTTTATATGATATAAACAAAATATCATCGAATTAGGCAATATTATGCTGTTTTTCCACGGTTTTCTGAATTTTCAGTTTATTGCTATTAATTCATTATATATACGATAAAAATGATGCAAACACATAATTGATTTGAAATTAACCTTAAACACTTCATTTTTAATCAACTATTAGTTTCTCTTTAAAATACTGAGTAAGATATTGGAAAGGGGAGAAGTTCTGTTTTTATTGCATATATCGACGTTTCAGCCGGATTAGAGCGGTTTTACGTCTACATCTTCCATCGGTAATATAAACGAAAAATCAGGAACATTTTAGTTAATTCTAATGAAAACACATTGATTTTTATCATTTGTATTTGAAACAACATTGTCATATGTCTTTTCTTGGATCTAAATAATACGAAACCTCGGTCTATGATTTGAAGTTAAAATCCTCAAATATGGTATTATAGTGACTTTTTTCACGTTATGCATATAGTGTTATTTTACGTATATATATTCGTTTTTACCAATATTTCGATACTACTTCATGTTTTCTCACGATATGTGATTTGGCCTTCAAATCTCAGATTTTCGCATAATATTGCATTTTAAGCAAGTTTTCTTGCATTTATTTCGTACTAAAAATCATCGAATTCAGCAATATTTTGACGTTTATCATCCCCTTTTACTTTATGTGATATAAACAAAATATCATCGAATTAGGCAATATTTTGCCGTTTTTCCACGTTTTTGTGAATTTTCAGTTTATTTTCATTAAATATACGAGAAAAATTATGCAAACACATAATTGATCAGATAATAACCTTAAATACTTCATTTTCAATCATCTATTTGTTTCTCGTTAAAATATTGAGTAAGATATTGAAAAGGGGAGAAATTCTGTTTTTATTGCATATATCGACGTTTCAGCCGGATTAAAACGGTTTTACGTGTACATCTTCCATCGGTAATATAAACCGAAAATCAGGAACATTTTAGTTAATTTTAATAAAAATACATTGATTTTTATCATTTGTATTGGAAGCAACATCTTTATACGTGTTTCTTAGGGTCTAAAAAATAGGAAACGTAGCTCTATGATTCGAAGTTAAAATCCTCAAATTTGGTATAATAATGACTTTTGTCACGTTTTTCATGTAGTTTGATATTACGTATATAAATTCTTTTTTTACCAATATTTCGATACTATTTCATGTAGTATCACGACGTGTGATTTTGCCTTCAAATCTCAGATTTTCGCATAATATTGCATTTTAAGCAAGTTTTCTTGCATTTTGTTTCGTACTAAAAATCATCGAATTCAGCAATATTTTAACGTTTATCATCCCCTTTTCCTTTATGTGATATAAACAAAATATCATCGAATTAGGCAATATTTTGCTGTTTACCACGTTTTTGTGATTTTTCAGTTTATTGCTATTAATTCATTAAATATACGATAAAAATGATGCAAACGCATAATTGATTAAACATTAACCTTAAACACTTCATTTTCAATCAACAATATGTTTCTCGTTAAAATACTGAGTAAGATATTGGAAAGGGGAGAAGTTCTGTTTTTATTGCATATATTGACGTGTCAGCCGGATTAGAGCGGTTTTACGTCTACATCTTCCATCGGTAATATAAACGAAAAATCAGGAACATTTTAGTTAATTCTAATGAAAACACATTGATTTTTATCATTTGTATTTGAAACAACATTGCCATATATCTTTTCTTGGATCTAAATAATACGAAACCTCGCTCTATGATTTAAAATTAAAATCCTCAAATATGGTATTATAGTGACTTTTTCACGTTATGCATATAGTGTGATTTTACGTATATATATTCGTTTTTACCAATATTTCGATACTACTTCATGTTTTCTCACGATATGTGTTTTGACCTTCAAATCTCAGATTTTCGCATAATATTGCATTTTAAGCAAGTTTTCTTGCATTTTGTTTCGTACTAAAAATCATCGAATACGGCAACATTTTGACGTTTATCATCCCCTTTTCCTTTATATGATATAAACAAAATATCATCGAATTAGGCAATATTATGCTGTTTTTCCACGGTTTTCTGAATTTTCAGTTTATTGCTATTAATTCATTATATATACTATAAAAATGATGCAAACACATAATTGATTTGAAATTAACCTTAAACACTTCATTTTTAATCAACTATTAGTTTCTCTTTAAAATACTGAGTAAGATATTGGAAAGGGGAGAAGTTCTGTTTTTATTGCATATATCGACGTTTCAGCCGGATTAGAGCGGTTTTACGTCTACATCTTCCATCGGTAATATAAACGAAAAATCAGGAACATTTTAGTTAATTCTAATGAAAACACATTGATTTTTATCATTTGTATTTGAAACAACATTGTCATATGTCTTTTCTTGGATCTAAATAATACGAAACCTCGGTCTATGATTTGAAGTTAAAATCCTCAAATATGGTATTATAGTGACTTTTTTCACGTTATGCATATAGTGTTATTTTACGTATATATATTCGTTTTTACCAATATTTCGATACTACTTCATGTTTTCTCACGATATGTGATTTGGCCTTCAAATCTCAGATTTTCGCATAATATTGCATTTTAAGCAAGTTTCCTTGCATTTATTTCGTACTAAAAATCATCGAATTCAGCAATATTTTGACGTTTATCATCCCCTTTTACTTTATGTGATATAAACAAAATATCATCGAATTAGGCAATATTTTGCCGTTTTTCCACGTTTTTGTGAATTTTCAGTTTATTTTCATTAAATATACGAGAAAAATTATGCAAACACATAATTGATCAGATAATAACCTTAAATACTTCATTTTCAATCATCTATTTGTTTCTCGTTAAAATATTGAGTAAGATATTGAAAAGGGGAGAAATTCTGTTTTTATTGCATATATCGACGTTTCAGCCGGATTAAAACGGTTTTACGTGTACATCTTCCATCGGTAATATAAACCGAAAATCAGGAACATTTTAGTTAATTTTAATAAAAATACATTGATTTTTATCATTTGTATTGGAAGCAACATCTTTATACGTGTTTCTTAGGGTCTAAAAAATAGGAAACGTAGCTCTATGATTCGAAGTTAAAATCCTCAAATTTGGTATAATAATGACTTTTGTCACGTTTTTCATGTAGTTTGATATTACGTATATAAATTCTTTTTTTACCAATATTTCGATACTATTTCATGTAGTATCACGACGTGTGATTTTGCCTTCAAATCTCAGATTTTCGCATAATATTGCATTTTAAGCAAGTTTTCTTGCATTTTGTTTCGTACTAAAAATCATCGAATTCAGCAATATTTTAACGTTTATCATCCCCTTTTCCTTTATGTGATATAAACAAAATATCATCGAATTAGGCAATATTTTGCTGTTTACCACGTTTTTGTGATTTTTCAGTTTATTGCTATTAATTCATTAAATATACGATAAAAATGATGCAAACGCATAATTGATTAAACATTAACCTTAAACACTTCATTTTCAATCAACAATATGTTTCTCGTTAAAATACTGAGTAAGATATTGGAAAGGGGAGAAGTTCTGTTTTTATTGCATATATTGACGTGTCAGCCGGATTAGAGCGGTTTTACGTCTACATCTTCCATCGGTAATATAAACGAAAAATCAGGAACATTTTAGTTAATTCTAATGAAAACACATTGATTTTTATCATTTGTATTTGAAACAACATTGCCATATATCTTTTCTTGGATCTAAATAATACGAAACCTCGCTCTATGATTTAAAATTAAAATCCTCAAATATGGTATTATAGTGACTTTTTCACGTTATGCATATAGTGTGATTTTACGTATATATATTCGTTTTTACCAATATTTCGATACTACTTCATGTTTTCTCACGATATGTGATTTGGCCTTCAAATCTCAGATTTTCGCATAATATTGCATTATAAGCAAGTTTTCTTGCATTTTGTTTCGTACTAAAAATCATCGAATTCAGCAATATTTTGACGTTTATCATCCCCTTTTCCTTTATATGATATAAACAAAATATCATCGAATTAGGCAATATTTTGCTGTTTTTCCACGTTATTCTGAATTTTCAGTTTATTGCTATTAATTCATTATATATACGATAAAAATGATACAAACACATAATTGATTTGAAATTAACCTTAAACACTTCATTTTTATTCAACTATTAGTTTCTCGTTAAAATACTGAGTAAGATCTTGGAACGGGGACAAGTTCTGTTTTTATTGCATATATCGACGTTTCAGCCGGATTAAAGCGGTTTTACGTGTACATCTTCCATCGGTAATATATACAGAAAATCAGGAACATTTTAGTTAATTCTAATGAAAACACATTGATTTTTATCATTTGTATTTGAAACAACATTGTCATATGTCTTTTCTTGGATCTAAATAATACGAAACCTCGATCTATGATTTGAAGTTTCCTCAAATATGGTAATATAGTGACTTTTTTCACGTTATTCATGTAGTGTGATTTTTCGTATATATATATTCGTTTTACCAATATTTCGATACTACTTCATGTTTTCTCACGATATGTGTTTTGACCTTCAAATCTCAGATTTTCGCATAATATTGCATTTTAAGCAAGTTTTCTTGCATTTTGTTCCGTACTAAAAATCATCGAGTACGGCAATATTTTGACGATTATCATCCCCTTTTCCTTTATATGATATAAACAAAATATCATCGAATTAGGCAATATTTTGCTGTTTTTCCACGTTATTCTGAATTTTCAGTTTATTGCTATTAATTCATTATATATACGATAAAAATGATGCAAACACATAATTGATTTGAAATTAACCTTAAACACTTCATTTTTATTCAACTATTAGTTTCTCGTTAAAATACTGAGTAAGATATTGGAACGGGGAGAAGTTCTGTTTTTATTGCATATATCGACGTTTCAGCCGGATTAAAGCGGTTTTACGTGTACATCTTCCATCGGTAATATATACGGAAAATCAGGAACATTTTAGTTAATTCTAATGAAAACACATTGACTTTTATCATTTGTATTTGAAACAACATTGTCATATGTCTTTTCTTGGATCTAAATAATACGAAACCTCGATCTATGATTTGAAGTTAAGATCTTCAAATATGGTAATATAGTGACTTTTTTCACGTTATTCAAGTAGTGTGATTTTTCGTATATATATATATTCGTTTTTACCAATATTTCGATACTACTTCATGTTTTCTCACGATATGTGTTTTGACCTTCAAATCTCAGATTTTCGCATAATATTGCATTTTAAGCAAGTTTTCTTGCATTTTGTTTCGTACTAAAAATCATCGAATACGGCAATATTTTGACGTTTATCATCCCCTTTTACTTTATGTGATATAAACAAAATATCATCGAATTAGGCAATATTTTGCCATTTTTCCATGTTTTTGTGAATTTTCAGTTTATTTTCATTAAATATACGATAAAAATGATGCAAACACATAATTGATTTGAAATTAACCTTAAACACTTCATTTTTTAACAACTATTAGTTTCTCGTTAAAATACTGAGTAAGATATTGGAGCGGGGAGAAGTTCTGTTTTTATTGCATATATCGACGTTTCAGCCGGATTAAAGCGGTTTTACGTGTACATCTTCCATCGGTAATATATACGGAAAATCAGGAACATTTTAGTTAATTCTAATGAAAACACATTGATTTTTATCATTTGTATTTGAAACAACATTGTCATATGTCTTTTCTTGGATCTAAATAATACGAAACCTCGCTCTATGATTTGAAGTTAAGATCCTCAAATATGGTAATATAGTGACTTTTTTCACGTTATTCATGTAGTGTGATTTTTCGTATATATATATTCGTTTTTACCAATATTTCGATACTACTTCATGTTTTCTCACGATATGTGTTTTGACCTTCAAATCTCAGATTTTAGCATAATATTGCATTTTAAGCAAGTTTTCTTGCATTTTGTTTCGTACTAAAAATCATCGAATTCAGCAATATTTTGACGTTTATCATCCCCTTTTCCTTTATATGATATAAACAAAATATCATCGAATTAGGCAATATTTTGCTGTTTTTCCACGTTGTTGTGAATTTTCGGTTTATTGATATTAATTCATTATATATACGATAAAAATGATGCAAACACATAATTGATTTGAAATTAACCTTAAACACTTCATTTTCAATCAACTATTAGTTTCTCGTTAAAATACTGAGTAAGATATTGGAAAGGGGAGAAGTTCTGTTTTTATTACATATATCGACGTTTCAGCCGGATTGGAGCCGTTTTACGTGTACATCTTCCATCGGTAATATAAACCGAAAATCAGGAACATTTTAGTTAATTTTAATGAAAACACATGGATTTTTAACATTTGTATTGGAAGCAACATCTTTATACGTCTTTTCTAGGGTCTAAAAAATAC
This sequence comes from Procambarus clarkii, assembly GCF_040958095.1. Lineage (NCBI taxonomy): Eukaryota > Metazoa > Arthropoda > Malacostraca > Decapoda > Cambaridae > Procambarus > Procambarus clarkii. The sequence goes on along the minus strand of NC_091179.1, from coordinate 42,290,920 downwards.
GAAACGTCGCTCTATGATTCGAAGTTAAAATCTACAAATTTGGTATAATAATGACTTTTTTAACGTTTTTCATGTAGTTTGACATTACGTAAATATATTTTTTTTTTCCAATATTTCGATACTATTTCATGTAGTATCACGATATGTGATTTGGCCTTCAAATCTCAGATTTTCGCATAATATTGCATTTTAAGCAAGTTTTCTTGCATTTTGTTTCGTACTAAAAATCATCGATTTCAGCAATATTTTGAAGTTTATCATCCCCTTTTCCTTTATGTGATATAAACAAAATATCATCGAATTAGGCAATATTTTGCCGTTTTTCCACGTTTTGTGAATTTTCAGTTTATTGTTATTATTTCATTAAATATACGAGAAAAATTATGCAAACACATAATTGATTAGATAATAACCTTAAATACTTCATTTTCAATCATCTATTTGTTTCTCGTTAAAATACTGAGTAAGATATTGAAAAGGGGAAAAAGTTCTGTTTTTATTGCATATATCGACGTTTCAGCCGGATTAGATCGGTTTTACGTGTACATCTTCCATCGGTAATATAAACCGAAAATCAGGAACATTTTAGTTAATTCTAATGAAAACACATTGATTTTTATCATTTGTATTTGAAACAACATTGTCATATGTCTTTTCTTGGATCTAAATAATACGAAACCTCGCTCTATGATTTGAAGTTAAAATCATCAAATATGGTAATATAGTGACTTTTTTCACGTTATTCATGTAGTGTGATTTTACGTATATGTATTCGTTTTTACCAATATTTCGATACTACTTCATGTTTTCTCACGATATGTGATTTGGCCTTCAAATCTCAGATTTTCGCATAATATTGCATTTTAAGCAAGTTTTCTTGCATTTTGTTTCGTACTAAAAATCATCGAATTCAGCAATATTTTGACGTTTATCATCCCCTTTTCCTTTATGTGATATAAACAAAATATCATCGAATTAGGCAATATTTTGCTGTTTTTCCACGTTGTTGTGAATTTTCAGTTTATTGCTATTAATTCTTTATATATACGATAAAAATGATGCAAACACATAATTGATTTGAAATTAACCTTAAACACTTCATTTTCAATCAACTATTAGTTTCTCGTTAAAATACTGAGTAAGATATTGGAAAGGGGAGAAGTTTTGTTTTTATTGCATATATCGACGTTTCAGCCGGATTAGAGCGGTTTTACGTGTACATCTTCCATCTGTAATATATACGGAAAATCAGGAACATTTTAGTTAATTCTAATGAAAACACATTGATTTTTATCATTTGTATTTGAAACAACATTGTCATATGTATTTTTTTGGATCTAAATAATACGAAACCTCGCTCTATGATTTGAAGTTAAGATCCTCAAATATGGTAATATAGTGACTTTTTTCACGTTATTCATTTAGTGTAATTTTACGTATATATATTCGTTTCTATCAATATTTCGATACTACTTCATTTTTTCTCACGATATGTGATTTGGCCTTCAAATCTCAGAATTTCGCAAATTTGGAATCTTTAAGCAAGTTTTTTTGCATTTTGTTTTGTACTAAAAATCATCGAATTTAGATATATTTTGACCTTTTTTCATCCCCTTTTCCTTGATGTGATTTAAACAAAATGTCATCGAATTAGGCCGTTTTTCCACGTTTTTGGGAATTTTCAGTTTATTGTTATTAATTCATTATATATACGATAAAAATTATGCAAATACATAATTGATAAGAAAATAACCTTAAATACTTCATTTTCAATCATCTATTTGTTTCTCGTTAAAATACAGAGTAGGATATTGAAAATGGGAGTTCTGTTTTAATTGCAAATATCGACGTTTCAGCCGGATTAGAACGGTTTTACGTGTACATCTTCCATCGGTAATATAAACCAAAAATCAGGAACATTCTAGTTAATTCTAATGAAAACATATTGATTTTTATCATTTGTATTTGAAACAACATTGTCATATGTCTTTTCTTGGATCTAAATAATACGAAACCTCGCTCTATGATTTGAAGTTAAAATCCTCAAATATGGTAGTATAGTGACTTTTTTCACGTTATTCATGTAGTGTGATTTTACGAATATATATTCGTTTTTACCAATATTTCGATACTACTTCATGTTTTCTCACGATATGTGATTTAGCCTTCAAATTTCAGATTTTCGCATAATATTGCATTTTAAGCAAGTTTTCTTGCATTTTGTTTCGTACTAAAAATCATCGAATTCAGCAATATTTTGACGTTTATCATCCCCTTTTCCTTTATGTAATATAAACAAAATATCATCGAATTAGGCACTATTTTGCTGTTTTTCTCCGTTATTGTGAATTTTCATTTTATTGCTATTAATTCATTAAATATACGATAAAAATGATGCAAACACATAATTGATTAGAAATTAACCTTAAACACTTCATTTTCAATCAACTATTTGTTTCTCGTTAAAATACTGAGTATGATATTGGAAAGGGGAGAAGTTCTGTTTTTATTGCATATATCGACGTTTCAGCCGGATTAGAGCGGTTTTACGTGTACATCTTCCATCGGTAATATAAACCGAAAATCAGGAACATTTTAGTTAATTTTAATGAAAACACATTGATTTTTATCATTTGTATTGGAAACAACATCTTTATACGTCTTTTCTAGGGTCTAAAAAATACGAAACGTCGCTCTATGGTTCGAAGTTAAAATCTTCAAATTTGGTATAATAATGACTTTTTTCACGTTTTTCATGTAGTTTGATAATACGTAAATATATTCTTTTTTACCAATATTTCGATACTACTTCATGTTTTCTCACGATATGTGATTTGGCCTTCAAATCTCAGATTTTCGCATAATATTGCATTTTAAGCAAGTTTTCTTGCATTTTGTTTCATACTAAAAATCATCGAATTCAGCAATATTTTGACGTTTATCATCCCCATTTCCTTTATGTAACATAAACAAAATATCATCGAATTAGGCAATATTTTGCTATTTTTCCACGTTGTTGTGAATTTTCAGTTTATTGCTATTAATTCATTATATATACGATAAAAATGATGCAAACACATAATTGATTTGAAATTAACCTTAAACACTTCATTTTCAATCAACTATTAGTTTCTCGTTAAAATACTGAGTAAGATATTGGAAAGGGGAGAAGTTCTGTTTTTATTGCATATATCGACGTTTCAGCCGGATTAGAGCGGTTTTACGTGTACATCTTCCATCGGTAATATATACGGAAAATCAGGAACATTTTAGTTAATTCTAATGAAAACATATTGATTTTTATCATTTGTATTTGAAACAACATTGTCATATGTCTTTTCTTGGATCTAAATAATACGAAACCTCGCTCTATAATTTGAAGTTAAGATCCTCAAATATGGTAATATAGTGACTTTTTTCACGTTATTCATTTAGTGTAATTTTACGTATATATATTCGTTTCTACCAATATTTCGATACTACTTCATTTTTTCTCACGATATGTGATTTGGCTTTTAAATCTCCGAATTTCGCAAATTTTGAATCTTTAAGCAAGTTTTCTTGCATTTTGTTTTGTACTAAAAATCATCGAATTTAGCAATATTTTGACCTTTTTTCATCCCCTTTTCCTTGATGTGATTTAAACAAAATGTCATCGAATTAGGCCGTTTTTCCACGTTTTTGGGAATTTTCAGTTTATTGTTATTAATTCATTATATATACGATAAAAATTATGCAAACACATAATTGATAAGAAAATAACCTTAAATACTTCATTTTCAATCATCTATTTGTTTCTCGTTAAAATACAGAGTAGGATATTGAAAATGGGAGTTCTGTTTTAATTGCAAATATCGACGTTTCAGCCGGATTAGAACGGATTTACGTGTACATCTTCCATCGGTAATATAAACCAAAAATCAGGAACATTCTAGTTAATTCTAATGAAAACATATTGATTTTTATCATTTGTATTTGAAACAACATTGTCATATGTCTTTACTTGGATCTAAATAATACGAAACCTCGCTCTATGATTTGAAGTTAAGATCCTCAAATATGGTAATATAGTGACTTTTTTCACGTTATTCATGTTGTGTGATTTTTCGTATATATATATTCGTTTTTACCAATATTTCGATACTACTTCATGTTTTCTCACGATATGTGTTTTGACCTTCAAATCTCAGATTTTCGCATAATATTGCATTTTAAGCAAGTTTTCTTGCATATTGTTTCGTACTAAAAATCATCGAATACGGCAATATTTTGACGTTTATCATCCCCTTTTACTTTATGTGATATAAACAAAATATCATCGAATTAGGCAATATTTTGCCGTTTTTCCACGTTTTTGTGAATTTTCAGTTTATTTTCATTAAATATACGAGAAAAATTATGCAAACACATAATTGATCAGATAATAACCTTAAATACTTCATTTTCAATCATCTATTTGTTTCTCGTTAAAATACTGAGTAAGATATTGAAAAGGGGAGAAATTCTGTTTTTATTGCATATATCGACGTTTCAGCCGGATTAAAACGGTTTTACGTGTACATCTTCCATCGGTATATATAACCGAAAATCAGGAACATTTTAGTTAATTTTAATAAAAATACATTGATTTTTATCATTTGTATTGGAAGCAACATCTTTATACGTGTTTCTTAGGGTCTAAAAAATAGGAAACGTAGCTCTATGATTTGAAGTTAAGATCCTCAAATATGGTAATATAGTGACTTTTTTCACGTTATTCATTTAGTGTAATTTTACGTATATATATTTGTTTCTACCAATATTTCGATACTACTTCATGTTTTCTCACGATATGTGATTTGGCCTTCAAATCTCAGATTTTCGCATAATATTGCATTATAAGCAAGTTTTCTTGCATTTTGTTTCGTACTAAAAATCATCGAATTCAGCAATATTTTGACGTTTATCATCCCCTTTTCCTTTATATGATATAAACAAAATATCATCGAATTAGGCAATATTTTGCTGTTTTTCCACGTTATTCTGAATTTTCAGTTTATTGCTATTAATTCATTATATATACGATAAAAATGATGCAAACACATAATTGATTTGAAATTAACCTTAAACATTTCATTTTTATTCAACTATTAGTTTCTCGTTAAAATACTGAGTAAGATATTGGAACGGGGAGAAGTTCTGTTTTTATTGCATATATCGACGTTTCAGCCGGATTAAAGCGGTTTTACGTGTACATCTTCCATCGGTAATATATACAGAAAATCAGGAACATTTTAGTTAATTCTAAGGAAAACACATTGATTTTTATCATTTGTATTTGAAACAACATTGTCATATGTCTTTTCTTGGATCTAAATAATACGAAACCTCGATCTACGATTTGAAGTTAAGATCCTCAAATATGGTAATATAGTGACTTTTTTCACGTTATTCATGTAGTGTGATTTTTCGTATATATATATTCGTTTTACCAATATTTCGATACTACTTCATGTTTTCTCACGATATGTGTTTTGACCTTCAAATCTCAGATTTTCGCATAATATTGCATTTTAAGCAAGTTTTCTTGCATTTTGTTTCGTACTAAAAATCATCGAGTACGGCAATATTTTGACGATTATCATCCCCTTTTCCTTTATATGATATAAACAAAATATCATCGAATTAGGCAATATTTTGCTGTTTTTCCACGTTATTCTGAATTTTCAGTTTATTGCTATTAATTCATTATATATACGATAAAAATGATGCAAACACATAATTGATTTGAAATTAACCTTAAACACTTCATTTTTATTCAACTATTAGTTTCTCGTTAAAATACTGAGTAAGATATTGGAACGGGGAGAAGTTCTGTTTTTATTGCATATATCGACGTTTCAGCCGGATTAAAGCGGTTTTACGTGTACATCTTCCATCGGTAATATATACGGAAAATCAGGAACATTTTAGTTAATTCTAATGAAAACACATTGATTTTTATCATTTGTATTTGAAACAACATTGTCATATGTCTTTTCTTGGATCTAAATAATACGAAACCTCGCTCTATGATTTGAAGTTAAAATCCTCAAATTATGTAGTATAGTGACTTTTTTCACGTTATTCATGTAGTGTGATTTTACGAATATATATTCGTTTTTACCAATATTTCGATACTACTTCATGTTTTCTCACGATATGTGATTTAGCCTTCAAATCTCAGATTTTCGCATAATATTGCATTTTAAGCAAGTTTTCTTGCATTTTGTTTCGTACTAAAAATCATCGAATTCAGCAATATTTTGACGTTTATCATCCAATTTTCCTTTATGTAATATAAACAAAATATCATCGAATTAGGCACTATTTTGCTGTTTTTCTCCGTTATTGTGAATTTTCATTTTATTGCTATTAATTCATTAAATATACGATAAAAATGATGCAAACACATAATTGATTAGAAATTAACCTTAAACACTTCATTTTCAATCAACTGTTTGTTTCTCGTTAAAATACTGAGTATGATATTGGAAAGGGGAGAAGTTCTGTTTTTATTGCATATATCGACGTTTCAGCAGGATTAGAGCGGTTTTACGTGTACATCTTCCATCGGTAATATAAACCGAAAATCAGGAACATTTTAGTTAATTTTAATGAAAACACATTTATTTTTATCATTTGTATTGGAAACAACATCTTTATACGTCTTTTCTAGGGTCTAAAAAATACGAAACGTCGCTCTATGGTTCGAAGTTAAAATCTTCAAATTTGGTATAATAATGACTTTTTTCACGTTTTTCATGTAGTTTGATAATACGAAAATATATTCTTTTTTACCAATATTTCGATACTATTTCATGTAGTATCACGATATGTGATTTGGCCTTCAAATCTCAGATTTTCGCATAATATTGCATTTTAAGCAAGTTTGCTTGCATTTTGTTTCGAACTAAAAATCATCGAATTCAGCAATATTTTGACGTTTATCATCCCCTTTTCCTTTATGTGATATAAACAAAATATCATTGAATTAGGCAATATTTTGCCGTTTTTCCACGTTTTTGTGAATTTTCTGTTTATTGTTATTATTTCATTAAATATACGAGAAAAATTATGCAAACACATAATTGATTAGATAATAACCTTAAATACTTCATTTTCAATCATCTATTTGTTTCTCGTTAAAATACTGAGTAAGATATTGAAAAGGGTAGAAGTTCTGTTTTTATTGCATATATCGACGTTTCAGCCGGATTAGAACGGTTTTACGCGTACATCTTCCATCGGTAATATAAACCGAAAATCAGAAACATTTTAGTTAATTCTAATGAAAATACATTGATTTTTATCATTTGTATTTGAAACAACATTGTCATATGTCTTTTCTTGGATCTAAATAATACGAAACCTCGCTCTATGATTTGAAGTTAAAATCCTCAATTATGGTATTATAGTGACTTTTTTCACGTTATTCATGTAGTGTGATTTTACGTATATATATTCGTTTTTACCAATATTTCGATACTACTTCATGTTTTCTCACGATATGTGATTTGGCCTTCAAATCTCAGATTTTCGCATAATATTGCATTTTAAGCAATAAAATGCAAGTTTTCTTGCATTTTGTTTCGTACTAAAAATCATCGAATTCAACAATATTTTGACGTTTATCATCCCCTTTTCCTTTATGTGATATAAACAAAATATCATCGAATTATACAATATTTTGCTGTTTTTCCACGTTGTTGTGAATTTTCAGTTTATTGCTATTAATTCATTATATATACGATAAAAATGATGCAAACACATAATTGATTTGAAATTAACCTTAAACACTTCATTTTCAATCAACTATTAGTTTCTCGTTAAAATACTGAGTAAGATATTGGAAAGGGGAGAAGTTCGGTTTTTATTGCATATATCGACGATTCAGCCGGATTAAAGCGGTTTTACGTGTACATCTTCCATCGGTAATATATACGGAAAATCAGGAACATTTTAGTTAATTCTAATGAAAACACATTGATCTTTATCATTTGTATTTGAAACAACATTGTCAAATGTCTTTTCTTGTATCTAAATAATACGAAACCTCGCTCTATGATTTGAAGTTAAGATCCTCAAATATGGTAATATAGTGACTTTTTTCACGTTATTCATTTAGTGTAATTTTACGTATATATATATTCGTTTCTACCAATATTTCGATACTACTTCATTTTTTCTCACGATATGTGATTTGGCCTTCAAATCTCAGAATTTCGCAAATTTTGAATCTTTAAGCAAGTTTTCTTGCATTTTGTTTTGTACTAAAAATCATCGAATTTAGCAAAATTTTGACCTTTTTTCATCCCCTTTTCCTTGATGTGATTTAAACAAAATGTCATCGAATTAGGCCGTTTTTCCACGTTTTTGGGATTTTTCAGTTTATTGTTATTAATTCATTATATACACGATAAAAATTATGCAAACACATAATTGATAAGAAAATAACCTTAAATACTTCATTTTCAATCATCTATTTGTTTCTCGTTAAAATACAGAGTAGGATATTGAAAATGGGAGTTCTGTTTTAATTGCAAATATCGACGTTTCAGCCGGATTAGAACGGTTTTACGTGTACATCTTCCATCGGTAATATAAACCAAAAATCAGGAACATTCTAGTTAATTCTAATGAAAACATATTGATTTTTATCATTTGTATTTGAAACAACATTGTCATATGTCTTTTCTTGGATCTAAATAATACGAAACCTCGCTCTATGATTTGAAGTTAAAATCCTCAAATATGGTATTATAGTGACTTTTTTCACGTTATTCATGTAGTGTGATTTTACGAATATATATTCGTTTTACCAATATTTTGATACTACTTCATGTTTTCTCACGATATGTGATTTAGCCTTCAAATCTCAGATTTTCGCATAATATTGCATTTTAAGCAAGTTTTCTTGCATTTTGTTTCATACTAAAAATCATCGAATTCAGCAATATTTTGGCGTTTATCATCCCCTTTTCCTTTATGTAATATAAACAAAACATCATCGAATTAGGCAATATTTTGCTGTTTTTCCACGTTATTGTGAATTTTCAGTTTATTGCTATTAATTCATTATATATAAGATAAAAATGATGCAAACACATAATTGATTTGAAATTAACCTTAAACACGTCATTTTCAATCAACTATTAGTTTCTCGTTAAAATACTGAGTAAGATATTGGAAAGGGGAGAAGTTCTGTTTTTATTGCATATATCGACGTTTCAGCCGGATTAGAGCTGTTTTACGTGTACATCTTCCATCGGTAATATAAACCGAAAATCATTAACATTTTAGTTAATTTTAATGAAAACACATTGATTTTTATCATTTGTATTGGAAGCAACATCTTTATACGTCTTTTCTAGGGTATAAAAAATACGAAACGTCGCTCTATTATTCGAAGTTAAAATCTTCAAATTTGTTATAATAATGACTTTTTTCACGTTTTTCAAGTAGTTTGATATTACGTAAATATATTCTTTTTTATCAATATTACGATACTATTTCATGTAGTATCACGATATGTGATTTGGCCTTCATATCTCAGATTTTCGCATAATATTGCATTTTAAGCAAGTTTTCTTGCATTTTGTTTCATACTAAAAATCATCGAATTCAGCAATATTTTGGCGTTTATCATCCCCTTTTCCTTTATGTAATATAAACAAAACATCATCGAATTAGGCAATATTTTGCTGTTTTTCCACGTTATTGTGAATTTTCAGTTTATTGCTATTAATTCATTAAATATACGATAAAAATGATGCAAACACATAATTGATTAGAAATTAACCTTAAACACTTCATTTTCAATCAACTATTTGTTTCTCGTTAAAATACTGAGTAAGATATTGGAAATGCGAGAAGTTCTGTTTTTATTGCATATATCGACGTTTCAGCCGGATTAGAGCGGTTTTATGTGTACATCTTCCATCGGTAATATAAACGGAAAATCAGAAACACTTTATTTAATTCTAATGAAAACACATTGATTTTTATTATTTGTATTGGAAACAACATCTTTATATGTCTTTTCTAGGATCTAAATAATACGAAACCTCGCTTTTTGATTTGAAGTTAAAATTCTCAAACTTGGTAATATAGCGATTATTTTCACTTTTTCATGTAGTGTGACTTCACGTGAATATATTCCTTTTTCCAATATTTCGATACTATTTCATGTAGTATCACAATATATAATTTGGCCTTCATATCTCAGACTTTAGCATATTATTGCATTTTAAGCAAGTTTTCTCACGTTTTGTTTTGTACTAAAAATCATCGAATTTAACAATATTTTGACGTTTGTCATCCCCTTTCCTTTATGTGATATAAACAAAATATCATCGAATTAGGCAATATTTTGCCGTTTTCCACGTTTTTGTGAATTTTCAGTTTATTGGTATTAATTTATTATATATACGATAAAAATGATGCAAACACATAATTGAATAGAAAATAACATTAAATACTTCATTTTCAATCAACTATTTGTTTCTCGTTAAAATACTGAGTAAGATATTGGAAATGCGAGAAGTTCTGTTTTTATTGCATATATCGACGTTTCAGCCGGATTAGAGCAGTTTTACGTGTACATCTTCCATCGGTAATATAAACGGAAAATCAGGAACATTTTAGTTAATTCTAATGAAAACACATTGATTTTTATCATTTGTATTGGAAACAAAATTTTTATGTCTTTTCAGGAACATTTTTGCTAATTCTAATAAAAACACATTGATTTTTATCATTTGTATTGGAAACAACATTTGTATATGTCTTTTCTAGGATCTAAATAATACGAAACCTCGCTTTATGATTTGAAGTTAAAATCCTCAAGTTTGGTAATATAGTGATTTTTTTCACGTTTTTTATGTAGTGTGACTTCACGTGAATATATTCGTTTTTACCAATATTTCAATACTATTTCATGTAGTATCACGATATGTAATTTGGCCTTTATATATCAGAATTTCGCATAATATTGCATTTTAAGCAAGTTTTCTTGCATTTTGTTTCGTACTAAAAATCATCAAATATAGCAATATTTTGACGTTTATCATCCCATTTTCCTTTATGTGATTTAAACAAAATATCATCGAATTAGGCAATATTTTGCCGTTTTTACACGTTTTTGTGAATTCTCAGTTTATTGTTATTAATTCAATATATATACGATAAAAATGATGCAAACATATAATCGATTAGAAATTAACATTAAATACTTCATTTTCAATCAACTATTTGTGTCTCGTTAAAAAACTGAGTAAGATATTGAAAAAGCGAGAAGTTGTGATTTTATTGCATATATCGACGTTTCAGCCGGATTAAAACGGTTTTACGTGTACATTTTCCATCGGTAATATAAACGGAAAATCAGGAACATTTTCGTTAATTCTAATGAAAACACATTGATTTTTATTATTTGTATTGGAAACAACATCTTTATATGTCTTTTCTAGGATCTAAATAATACGAAACCTCGCTTTTTGATTTGAAGTTAAAATCCTCAAACTTGGTAATATAGCGATTATTTTCACTTTTTCATGTAGTGTGACTTCACGTGAATATATTCCTTTTTCCAATATATCGATACTATTTCATGTAGTATCACAATATATAATTTGGCCTTCATATCTCAGACTTTAGCATATTATTGCATTTTAAGCAAGTTTTCTCACGTTTTGTTTTGTACTAAAAATCATCGAATTTAACAATATTTTGACGTTTGTCATCCCCTTTCCTTTATGTGATATAAACAAAATATCATCGAATTAGGCAATATTTTGCCGTTTTCCACGTTTTTGTGAATTTTCAGTTATTGGTATTAATTTATTATATATACGATAAAAATGATGCAAACACATAATTGAATAGAAAATAACATTAAATACTTCATTTTCAATCAACTATTTGTTTCTCGTTAAAATACTGAGTAAGATATTGGAAATGCGAGAAGTTCTGTTTTTATTGCATATATCGACGTTTCAGCCGGATTAGAGCAGTTTTACGTGTACATCTTCCATCGGTAATATAAACGGAAAATCAGGAACATTTTAGTTAATTCTAATGAAAACACATTGATTTTTATCATTTGTATTGGAAACAAAATTTTTATGTCTTTTCAGGAACATTTTTGCTAATTCTAATAAAAACACATTGATTTTTATCATTTGTATTGGAAACAACATTTGTATATGTCTTTTCTAGGATCTAAATAATACGAAACCTCGCTTTATGATTTGATGTTAAAATCCTCAAGTTTGGTAATATAGCGATTTTTTTCACGTTTTTTATGTAGTGTGACTTTACGTGAATATATTCGTTTTTACCAATATTTCAATACTATTTCATGAAGTATCACGATATGTAATTTGGCCTTTATATATCAGAATTTCGCATAATATTGCATTTTAAGCAAGTTTTCTTGCATTTTGTTTCGTACTAAAAATCATCAAATATAGCAATATTTTGACGTTTATCATCCCATTTTCCTTTATGTGATTTAAACAAAATATCATCGAATTAGGCAATATTTTGCCGTTTTTACACGTTTTTGTGAATTCTCAGTTTATTGTTATTAATTCAATATATATACGATAAAAATGATGCAAACATATAATCGATTAGAAATTAACATTAAATACTTCATTTTCAATCAACTATTTGTTTCTCGTTAACAAACTGAGTAAGATATTGAAAAAGCGAGAAGTTGTGATTTTATTGCATATATCGACGTTTCAGCCGGATTAGAACGGTTTTACGTGTACATCTTCCATCGGTAATATAAACGGAAAATCAGGAACATTTTCGTTAATTCTAATGAAAACACATTGATTTTTATCATTTGTATTCGAAACAACATCTTTATATGTCTTTTCTAGGATCTAAATAATACGAAACCTCGCTTTTGGATATGAAGTTTAAATCCTCAAACTTGGTAATATAGCGATTATTTTCACTTTTTCATGTAGTGTGACTTCACGTGAATATATTCCTTTTTCCAATATTTCGATACTATTTCATGTAGTATCACGATATATAATTTGGCCTTCATATCTCAGACTTTAGCATAATATTGCATTTTAAGCAAGTTTTCTCACGTTTTGTTTTGTACTAAAAATCATCGAATTTAGCAATATTTTGACGTTTGTCATCCCCTTTCCTTTATGTGATATAAACAAAATATCATCGAATTAGGCAATATTTTGCCGTTTTCCACGTTTTTGTGAATTTTCAGTTTATTGGTATTAATTTATTATATATACGATAAAAATGATGCAAACACATAATTGAATAGAAAATAACATTAAATACTTCATTTTCAATCAACTATTTGTTTCTCGTTAAAATACTGAGTAAGATATTGGAAATGCGAGAAGTTCTGTTTTTATTGCATATATCGACGTTTCAGCAGGATTAGAGCGGTTTTACGTGTACATCTTCCATCGGTAATATAAACGGAAAATCAGGAACACTTTATTTAATTCTAATGAAAACACATTGATTTTTATCATTTGTATTGGAAACAACATCTTTATATGTCTTTTCTAGGATCTAAATAATACGAAACCTCGCTTTTTGATTTAAAGTTAAAATCCTCGAATTTGGTAATATAGCGATTATTTTCACGTTTTTTATGTAGTGTGACTTCACGTGAATATATTCGTTTTTACCAATATTTCAATACTATTTCATGTAGTATCACGATATGTAATTTGGCCTTTATATATCAGAATTTCGCATAATATTGCATTTTAAGCAAGTTTTCTTGCATTTTGTTTCGTAATAAAAATCATCAAATATAGCAATATTTTGACGTTTATCATCCCATTTTCCTTTATGTGATTTAAACTAAATATCATCGAATTAGGCAATATTTTGCCGTTTTTACACGTTTTTGTGAATTCTCAGTTTATTGTTATTAATTCAATATATATACGATAAAAATGATGCAAACATATAATCGATTAGAAATTAACATTAAATACTTCATTTTCAATCAACTATTTGTTTCTCGTTAAAAAACTGAGTAAGATATTGAAAAAGCGAGAAGTTGTGATTTTATTGCATATATCGACGTTTCAGCCGGATTAGAACGGTTTTACGTGTACATCTTCCATCGGTAATATAAACGGAAAATCAGGAACATTTTAGTTAATTCTAATGAAAACACATTGATTTTTATCATTTGTATTGGAAACAAAATTTTTATGTCTTTTCAGGAACATTTTTGCTAATTCTAATAAAAACACATTGATTTTTATCATTTGTATTGGAAACAACATTTGTATATGTCTTTTCTAGGATCTAAATAATACGAAACCTCGCTTTATGATTTGAAGTTAAAATCCTCAAGTTTGGTAATATAGCGATTTTTTTCACGTTTTTTATGTAGTGTGACTTTACGTGAATATATTCGTTTTTACCAATATTTCAATACTATTTCATGAAGTATCACGATATGTAATTTGGCCTTTATATATCAGAATTTCGCATAATATTGCATTTTAAGCAAGTTTTCTTGCATTTTGTTTCGTACTAAAAATCATCAAATATAGCAATATTTTGACGTTTATCATCCCATTTTCCTTTATGTGATTTAAACAAAATATCATCGAATTAGGCAATATTTTGCCGTTTTTACACGTTTTTGTGAATTCTCAGTTTATTGTTATTAATTCAATATATATACGATAAAAATGATGCAAACATATAATCGATTAGAAATTAACATTAAATACTTCATTTTCAATCAACTATTTGTTTCTCGTTAACAAACTGAGTAAGATATTGAAAAAGCGAGAAGTTGTGATTTTATTGCATATATCGACGTTTCAGCCGGATTAGAACGGTTTTACGTGTACATCTTCCATCGGTAATATAAACGGAAAATCAGGAACATTTTCGTTAATTCTAATGAAAACACATTGATTTTTATCATTTGTATTGGAAACAACATCTTTATATGTCTTTTCTAGGATCTAAATAATACGAAACCTCGCTTTTGGATATGAAGTTTAAATCCTCAAACTTGGTAATATAGCGATTATTTTCACTTTTTCATGTAGTGTGACTTCACGTGAATATATTCCTTTTTCCAATATTTCGATACTATTTCATGTAGTATCACGATATATAATTTGGCCTTCATATCTCAGACTTTAGCATAATATTGCATTTTAAGCAAGTTTTCTCACGTTTTGTTTTGTACTAAAAATCATCGAATTTAGCAATATTTTGACGTTTGTCATCCCCTTTCCTTTATGTGATATAAACAAAATATCATCGAATTAGGCAATATTTTGCCGTTTTCCACGTTTTTGTGAATTTTCAGTTTATTGGTATTAATTTATTATATATACGATAAAAATGATGCAAACACATAATTGAATAGAAAATAACATTAAATACTTCATTTTCAATCAACTATTTGTTTCTCGTTAAAATACTGAGTAAGATATTGGAAATGCGAGAAGTTCTGTTTTTATTGCATATATCGACGTTTCAGCAGGATTAGAGCGGTTTTACGTGTACATCTTCCATCGGTAATATAAACGGAAAATCAGGAACACTTTATTTAATTCTAATGAAAACACATTGATTTTTATCATTTGTATTGGAAACAACATCTTTATATGTCTTTTCTAGGATCTAAATAATACGAAACCTCGCTTTTTGATTTGAAGTTAAAATCCTCGAATTTGGTAATATAGCGATTATTTTCACGTTTTTTATGTAGTGTGACTTCACGTGAATATATTCGTTTTTACCAATATTTCAATACTATTTCATGTAGTATCACGATATGTAATTTGGCCTTTATATATCAGAATTTCGCATAATATTGCATTTTAAGCAAGTTTTCTTGCATTTTGTTTCGTAATAAAAATCATCAAATATAGCAATATTTTGACGTTTATCATCCCATTTTCCTTTATGTGATTTAAACAAAATATCATCGAATTAGGCAATATTTTGCCGTTTTTACACGTTTTTGTGAATTCTCAGTTTATTGTTATTAATTCAATATATATACGATAAAAATGATGCAAACATATAATCGATTAGAAATTAACATTAAATACTTCATTTTCAATCAACTATTTGTTTCTCGTTAAAAAACTGAGTAAGATATTGAAAAAGCGAGAAGTTGTGATTTTATTGCATATATCGACGTTTCAGCCGGATTAGAACGGTTTTACGTGTACATCTTCCATCGGTAATATAAACGGAAAATCAGGAACATTTTCGTTAATTCTAATGAAAACACATTGATTTTTATCATTTGTATTGGAAACAACATCTTTATATGTCTTTTCTATCTTTATATGTCTTTTCTTGGATCTAAATAATACGAAACCTCGCTTTTTGATTTGAAGTTAAAATCCTCAAATTTGGTAATATAGCGATTATTTTCACGTTTTTCATGTAGTGTGACTTCACGTGAATATATTCCTTTTTCCAATATTTCGATACTATTTCATGTAGTATCACAATATATAATTTGGCCTTCACATCTCAGACTTTAGCATATTATTGCATTTTAAGCAAGTTTTCTCACGTTTTGTTT
Organism: Procambarus clarkii; assembly: GCF_040958095.1. Lineage (NCBI taxonomy): Eukaryota > Metazoa > Arthropoda > Malacostraca > Decapoda > Cambaridae > Procambarus > Procambarus clarkii. The sequence continues at coordinate 42,274,320 of NC_091179.1, read as the reverse complement.
TGTACTAAAAATCATCGAATTTAACAATATTTTGACGTTTGTCATCCCCTTTCCTTTATGTGATATAAACAAAATATCATCGAATTAGGCAATATTTTGCCGTTTTCCACGTTTTTGTGAATTTTCAGTTTATTGGTATTAATTTATTATATATACGATAAAAATGATGCAAACACATAATTGAATAGAAAATAACATTAAATACTTCATTTTCAATCAACTATTTGTTTCTCGTTAAAATACTGAGTAAGATATTGGAAATGCGAGAAGTTCTGTTTTTATTGCATATATCGACGTTTCAGCCGGATTAGAGCAGTTTTACGTGTACATCTTCCATCGGTAATATAAACGGAAAATCAGGAACATTTTAGTTAATTCTAATGAAAACACATTGATTTTTATCATTTGTATTGGAAACAAAATTTTATGTCTTTTCAGGAACATTTTTGGTAATTCTAATAAAAACACATTGATTTTTATCATTTGTATTGGAAACAACATTTGTATGTCTTTTCTAGGATCTAAATAATACGAAACCTCGCTTTATGATTTGAAGTTAAAATCCTCAAGTTTGGTAATATAGCGATTTTTTTCACGTTTTTTATGTAGTGTGACTTCACGTGAATATATTCGTTTTTACCAATATTTCAATACTATTTCATGTAGTATCAAGATATGTAATTTGGCCTTTATATATCAGAATTTCGCATAATATTGCATTTTATGCAAGTTTTCTTGCATTTTGTTTCGTACTAAAAATCATCAAATATAGCAATATTTTGACGTTTATCATCCCATTTTCCTTTATGTGATTTAAACAAAATATCATCGAATTAGGCAATATTTTGCCGTTTTTACACGTTTTTGTGAATTCTCAGTTTATTGTTATTAATTCAATATATATACGATAAAAATGATGCAAACATATAATCGATTAGAAATTAACATTAAATGCTTCATTTTCAATCAACTATTTGTTTCTCGTTAAAAAACTGAGTAAGATGTTGAAAAAGCGAGAAGTTGTGATTTTATTGCATATATCGACGTTTCAGCCGGATTAAAACGGTTTTACGTGTACATTTTCCATCGGTAATATAAACTTAAAATCAGGAACATTTTCGTTAATTCTAATGAAAACACATTGATTTTTATCATTTGTATTGGAAACAACATCTTTATATGTCTTTTCTAGGATCTAAATAATACGAAACCTCGCTTTTTGATTTGAAGTTAAAATCCTCAAACTTGGTAATATAGCGATTATTTTCACTTTTTCATGTAGTGTGACTTCACGTGAATATATTCCTTTTTCCAATATTTCGATACTATTTCATGTAGTATCACGATATATAATTTGGCCTTCATATCTCAGACTTTAGCATAATATTGCATTTTAAGCAAGTTTTCTCACGTTTTGTTTTGTACTAAAAATCATCGAATTTAGCAATATTTTGACGTTTGTCATCCCCTTTCCTTTATGTGATATAAACAAAATATCATCGAATTAGGCAATATTTTGCCGTTTTCCACGTTTTTGTGAATTTTCAGTTTATTGGTATTAATTTATTATATATACGATAAAAATGATGCAAACACATAATTGAATAGAAAATAACATTAAATACTTCATTTTCAATCAACTATTTGTTTCTCGTTAAAATACTGAGTAAGATATTGGAAATGCGAGAAGTTCTGTTTTTATTGCATATATCGACGTTTCAGCAGGATTAGAGCGGTTTTACGTGTACATCTTCCATCGGTAATATAAACGGAAAATCAGGAACACTTTATTTAATTCTAATGAAAACACATTGATTTTTATCATTTGTATTGGAAACAACATCTTTATATGTCTTTTCTAGGATCTAAATAATACGAAACCTCGCTTTTTGATTTGAAGTTAAAATCCTCGAATTTGGTAATATAGCGATTATTTTCACGTTTTTCATGTAGTGTGACTTCACGTGAATATATTCCTTTTTCCAATATTTCGATACTATTTCATGTAGTATCACAATATATAATTTGGCCTTCACATCTCAGACTTTAGCATATTATTGCATTTTAAGCAAGTTTTCTCACGTTTTGTTTTGTACTAAAAATCATCGAATTTAACAATATTTTGACGTTTGTCATCCCCTTTCCTTTATGTGATATAAACAAAATATCATCGAATTAGGCAATATTTTGCCGTTTTCCACGTTTTTGTGAATTTTCAGTTTATTGGTATTAATTTATTATATATACGATAAAAATGATGCAAACACATAATTGAATAGAAAATAACATTAAATACTTCATTTTCAATCAACTATTTGTTTCTCGTTAAAATACTGAGTAAGATATTGGAAATGCGAGAAGTTCTGGTTTTATTGCATATATCGACGTTTCAGCCGGATTAGAGCAGTTTTACGTGTACATCTTCCATCGGTAATATAAACGGAAAATCAGGAACATTTTAGTTAATTCTAATGAAAACACATTGATTTGTATCATTTGTATTGGAAACAAAATTTTTATGTCTTTTCAGGAACATTTTTGCTAATTCTAATAAAAACACATTGAATTTTATCATTTGTATTGGAAACAACATTTGTATATGTCTTTTCTAGGATCTAAATAATACGAAACCTCGCTTTATGATTTGAAGTTAAAATCCTCAAGTTTGGTAATATAGCGATTTTTTTCACGTTTTTTATGTAGTGTGACTTCACGTGAATATATTCGTTTTTACCAATATTTCAATACTATTTCATGTAGTATCACGATATGTAATTTGGCCTTTATATATCAGAATTTCGCATAATATTGCATTTTAAGCAAGTTTTCTTGCATTTTGTTTCGTAATAAAAATCATCAAATATAGCAATATTTTGACGTTTATCATCCCATTTTCCTTTATGTGATTTAAACAAAATATCATCGAATTAGGCAATATTTTGCCGTTTTCACACGTTTTTGGGAATTCTCAGTTTATTGTTATTAATTCAATATATATACGATAAAAATGATGCAAACATATAATCGATTAGAAATTAACATTAAATACTTCATTTTCAATCAACTATTTGTTTCTCGTTAAAAAACTGAGTAAGATATTGAAAAAGCGAGAAGTTGTGATTTTATTGCATATATCGACGTTTCAGCCGGATTAGAACGGTTTTACGTGTACATCTTCCATCGGTAATATAAACGGAAAATCAGGAACATTTTCGTTAATTCTAATGAAAACACATTGATTTTTATCATTTGTATTGGAAACAACATCTTTATATGTCTTTTCTAGGATCTAAATAATACGAAACCTCGCTTTTTGATTTGAAGTTAAAATCCTCAAATTTGGTAATATAGCGATTATTTTCACTTTTTCATGTAGTGTGACTTCACGTGAATATATTCCTTTTTCCAATATTTCGATACTATTTCATGTAGTATCACGATATATAATTTGGCCTTCATATCTCAGACTTTAGCATAATATTGCATTTTAAGCAAGTTTTCTCACGTTTTGTTTTGTACTAAAAATCATCGAATTTAGCAATATTTTGACGTTTTTCATCCCCTTTCCTTTATGTGATATAAACAAAATATCATCGAATTAGGCAATATTTTGCCGTTTTCCACGTTTTTGTGAATTTTCAGTTTATTGGTATTAATTTATTATATATACGATAAAAATGATGCAAACACATAATTGAATAGAAAATAACATTAAATACTTCATTTTCAATCAACTATTTGTTTCTCGTTAAAATACTGAGTAAGATATTGGAAATGCGAGAAGTTCTGTTTTTATTGCATATATCGACGTTTCAGCCGGATTAGAGCAGTTTTACGTGTACATCTTCCATCGGTAATATAAACGGAAAATCAGGAACATTTTAGTTAATTCTAATGAAAACACATTGATTTTTATCATTTGTATTGGAAACAAAATTTTTATGTCTTTTCAGGAACATTTTTGGTAATTCTAATAAAAACACATTGATTTTTATCATTTGTATTGGAAACAACATTTGTATATGTCTTTTCTAGGATCTAAATAATACGAAACCTCGCTTTATGATTTGAAGTTAAAATCCTCAAGTTTGGTAATATAGCGATTTTTTTCACGTTTTTTATGTAGTGTGACTTCACGTGAATATATTCGTTTTTACCAATATTTCAATACTATTTCATGTAGTATCACGATATGTAATTTGGCCTTTATATATCAGAATTTCGCATAATATTGCATTTTAAGCAAGTTTTCTTGCATTTTGTTTCGTACTAAAAATCATCAAATATAGCAATATTTTGACGTTTATCATCCCATTTTCCTTCATGTGATTTAAACAAAATATCATCGAATTAGGCAATATTTTGCCGTTTTTACACGTTTTTGTGAATTCTCAGTTTATTGTTATTAATTCAATATATATACGATAAAAATGATGCAAACATATAATCGATTAGAAATTAACATTAAATACTTCATTTTCAATCAACTATTTGTTTCTCGTTAAAAAACTGAGTAAGATATTGAAAAAGCGAGAAGTTGTGATTTTATTGCATATATCGACGTTTCAGCCGGATTAAAACGGTTTTACGTGTACATTTTCCATCGGTAATATAAACTTAAAATCAGGAACATTTTCGTTAATTCTAATGAAAACACATTGATTTTTATCATTTGTATTGGAAACAACATCTTTATATGTCTTTTCTAGGATCTAAATAATACGAAACCTCGCTTTTTGATTTGAAGTTAAAATCCTCAAACTTGGTAATATAGCGATTATTTTCACTTTTTCATGTAGTGTGACTTCACGTGAATATATTCCTTTTTCCAATATTTCGATACTATTTCATGTAGTATCACGATATATAATTTGGCCTTCATATCTCAGACTTTAGCATAATATTGCATTTTAAGCAAGTTTTCTCACGTTTTGTTTTGTACTAAAAATCATCGAATTTAGCAATATTTTGACGTTTGTCATCCCCTTTTCTTTATGTGATATAAACAAAATATCATCGAATTTGGCAATATTTTGCCGTTTTCCACGTTTTTGTGAATTTTCAGTTTATTGGTACTAATTTATTATATATACGATAAAAATGATGCAAACACATAATTGAATAGAAAATAACATTAAATACTTCATTTTCAATCAACTATTTGTTTCTCGTTAAAATACTGAGTAAGATATTGGAAATGCGAGAAGTTCTGTTTTTATTGCATATATCGACGTTTCAGCCGGATTAGAGCGGTTTTTACGTGTACATCTTCCATCGGTAATATAAACGGAAAATCAGAAACACTTTATTTAATTCTAATGAAAACACATTGATTTTTATCATTTGTATTGGAAACAACATCTTTATATGTCTTTTCTAGGATCTAAATAATACGAAACCACGCTTTTTGATTTGAAGTTAAAATCCTCGAATTTGGTAATATAGCGATTATTTTCACGTTTTCCATGTAGTGTGACTTCACGTGAATATATTCCTTTTTCCAATATTTCGATACTATTTCATGTAGTATCACAATATATAATTTGGCCTTCATATCTCAGACTTTAGCATATTATTGCATTTTAAGCAAGTTTTCTCACGTTTTGTTTTGTACTAAAAATCATCGAATTTAACAATATTTTGACGTTTGTCATCCCCTTTCCTTTATGTGATATAAACAAAATATCATCGAATTAGGCAATATTTTGCCGTTTTCCACGTTTTTGTGAATTTTCAGTTTATTGGTATTAATTTATTATATATACGATAAAAATGATGCAAACACATAATTGAATAGAAAATAACATTAAATACTTCATTTTCAATCAACTATTTGTTTCTCGTTAAAATACTGAGTAAGATATTGGAAATGCGAGAAGTTCTGTTTTTATTGCATATATCGACGTTTCAGCCGGATTAGAGCAGTTTTACGTGTACATCTTCAATCGGTAATATAAACGGAAAATCAGGAACATTTTAGTTAATTCTAATGAAAACACATTGATTTTTATCATTTGTATTGGAAACAAAATTTTTATGTCTTTTCAGGAACATTTTTGCTAATTCTAATAAAAACACATTGAATTTTATCATTTGTATTGGAAACAACATTTGTATATGTCTTTTCTAGGATCTAAATAATACGAAACCTCGCTTTATGATTTGAAGTTAAAATCCTCAAGTTTGGTAATATAGCGATTTTTTTCACGTTTTTTATGTAGTGTGACTTCACGTGAATATATTCGTTTTTACCAATATTTCAATACTATTTCATGTAGTATCACGATATGTAATTTGGCCTTTATATATCAGAATTTCGCATAATATTGCATTTTAAGCAAGTTTTCTTGCATTTTGTTTCGTAATAAAAATCATCAAATATAGCAATATTTTGACGTTTATCATCCCATTTTCCTTTATGTGATTTAAACAAAATATCATCGAATTAGGCAATATTTTGCCGTTTTCACACGTTTTTGGGAATTCTCAGTTTATTGTTATTAATTCAATATATATACGATAAAAATGATGCAAACATATAATCGATTAGAAATTAACATTAAATACTTCATTTTCAATCAACTATTTGTTTCTCGTTAAAAAACTGAGTAAGATATTGAAAAAGCGAGAAGTTGTGATTTTATTGCATATATCGACGTTTCAGCCGGATTAGAACGGTTTTACGTGTACATCTTCCATCGGTAATATAAACGGAAAATCAGGAACATTTTCGTTAATTCTAATGAAAACACATTGATTTTTATCATTTGTATTGGAAACAACATCTTTATATGTCTTTTCTAGGATCTAAATAATACGAAACCTCGCTTTTTGATTTGAAGTTAAAATCCTCGAATTTGGTAATATAGCGATTATTTTCACGTTTTCCATGTAGTGTGACTTCACGTGAATATATTCCTTTTTCCAATATGTCGATACTATTTCATGTAGTATCACAATATATAATTTGGCCTTCATATCTCAGACTTTAGCATATTATTGCATTTTAAGCAAGTTTTCTCACGTTTTGTTTTGTACTAAAAATCATCGAATTTAACAATATTTTGACGTTTGTCATCCCCTTTCCTTTATGTGATATAAACAAAATATCATCGAATTAGGCAATATTTTGCCGTTTTCCACGTTTTTGTGAATTTTCAGTTTATTGGTATTAATTTATTATATATACGATAAAAATGATGCAAACACATAATTGAATAGAAAATAACATTAAATACTTCATTTTCAATCAACTATTTGTTTCTCGTTAAAATACTGAGTAAGATATTGGAAATGCGAGAAGTTCTGTTTTTATTGCATATATCGACGTTTCAGCCGGATTAGAGCAGTTTTACGTGTACATCTTCCATCGGTAATATAAACGGAAAATCAGGAACATTTTAGTTAATTCTAATGAAAACACATTGATTTTTATCATTTGTATTGGAAACAAAATTTTTATGTCTTTTCAGGAACATTTTTGCTAATTCTAATAAAAACACATTGAATTTTATCATTTGTATTGGAAACAACATTTGTATATGTCTTTTCTAGGATCTAAATAATACGAAACCTCGCTTTATGATTTGAATTTAAAATCCTCAAGTTTGGTAATATAGCGATTTTTTTCACGTTTTTTATGTAGTGTGACTTCACGTGAATATATTCGTTTTTACCAATATTTCAATACTATTTCATGTAGTATCACGATATGTAATTTGGCCTTTATATATCAGAATTTCGCATAATATTGCATTTTAAGCAAGTTTTCTTGCATTTTGTTTCGTAATAAAAATCATCAAATATAGCAATATTTTGACGTTTATCATCCCATTTTCCTTTATGTGATTTAAACAAAATATCATCGAATTAGGCAATATTTTGCCGTTTTCACACGTTTTTGGGAATTCTCAGTTTATTGTTATTAATTCAATATATATACGATAAAAATGATGCAAACATATAATCGATTAGAAATTAACATTAAATACTTCATTTTCAATCAACTATTTGTTTCTCGTTAAAAAACTGAGTAAGATATTGAAAAAGCGAGAAGTTGTGATTTTATTGCATATATCGACGTTTCAGCCGGATTAGAACGGTTTTACGTGTACATCTTCCATCGGTAATATAAACGGAAAATCAGGAACATTTTCGTTAATTCTAATGAAAACACATTGATTTTTATCATTTGTATTGGAAACAACATCTTTATATGTCTTTTCTAGGATCTAAATAATACGAAACCTCGCTTTTGGATATGAAGTTTAAATCCTCAAACTTGGTAATATAGCGATTATTTTCACTTTTTCATGTAGTGTGACTTCACGTGAATATATTCCTTTTTCCAATATTTCGATACTATTTCATGTAGTATCACGATATATAATTTTGCCTTCAAATCTCAGACTTTAGCATAATATTGCATTTTAAGCAAGTTTTCTCACGTTTTGTTTTGTACTAAAAATCATCGAATTTAGCAATATTTTGACGTTTGTCATCCCCTTTCCTTTATGTGATATAAACAAAATATCATCGAATTAGGCAATATTTTGCCGTTTTCCACGTTTTTGTGAATTTTCAGTTTATTGGTATTAATTTATTATATATACGATAAAAATGATGCAAACACATAATTGAATAGAAAATAACATTAAATACTTCATTTTCAATCAACTATTTGTTTCTCGTTAAAATACTGAGTAAGATATTGGAAATGCGAGAAGTTCTGTTTTTATTGCATATAACGACGTTTCAGCCGGATTAGAGCAGTTTTACGTGTACATCTTTCATCGGTAATATAAACGAAAAATCAGGTACATTTTAGTTAATTCTAATGAAAACACATTGATTTTTATCATTTGTATTGGAAATAAAATTTTTATGTCTTTTCAGGAACATTTTTGTTAATTCTAATAAAAACACATTGATTTTTATCATTTGTATTGGAAACAACATTTGTATATGTATTTTCTAGGATCTAAATAATACGAAACCTCGCTTTATGATTTGCAGTTAAAATCCTCAAGTTTGGTAATATAGCGATTTTTTTCACGTTTTTTATGTAGTGTGACTCCACGTGAATATATTTGTTTTTACCAATATTTCGATTCTATTTCATGTAGTATCACGATATGTGATTTGGCCTTTAAATATCAGAATTTCGCATAATATTGCATTCCAAGCAAGTTTTCTTGCATTTTGTTTCGTACTAAAAATCATCGAATTCAGCAATATTTTGACGTTTATCATCCCCTTTTCCTTTATGTGATATAAACAAAATATCATTGAATTAGGCAATACTTTGCCGTTTTTCCACGTTTTTGTGAATTTTCAGTTCATTGTTATTAATTCATTATATATACGATACAAATTATGCAAACACATAATTGATTAGAAATTAATAATAAATACTTCATTTTCAATCAACTATTTGTTTCTCGTTAAAAAACTGAGTAAGATATTGAAAAAGCAAGAAGTTGTGATTTTATTGCATATATCGACGTTTCAGGCGGATTAGAGCGGTTTTACGTGTACATCTTCCATCGGTAATATAAACGGAAAATCAGGAACATTTTAGTTAATTCTAATGAAAACACATTGAATTTTACCATTTGTATTGGAAACAACATTTTTATGTCTTCTCTAGGATCTAAAAAATACGAAACCTCGCTTTTTCATTTGGAGTAAACATCCTCAAATTTGGTAATATAGCGACTTTTTTCACGTTTTTCATGTAGTGTCACTTTACGTAAATATATTCGTTTTTACCAATATTTCGATACTATTTCATGTTTTCTCACGATATGTGATTTGGCCTTGAAATCTCAGAATTTCGCAAATTTCTCATTTTTAAGCAAGTTTTCTGGTATTTTGTTTTGTACTAAAAATCATCGAATTTAGCAATATTTTGACGTTTATCATCCCCTTTTCCTTTAAGTGACTTTAACATAATATCATGGAATTAGGCAATATTTTCCGTTTTTCCACGTTTTTGTGAATTTTCAGTTTATTGGTATTAATTCATTAAATATACGATAAAAATGATGCAAACACATAATTTATTAGAAAATAACATTAAATACTTCATTTTGAATCAAATATTTGATTCTCGGTTAAATACTGAGTAAGATATTGGAAAGGGGATAAGTTCTGTTTTTATTGCATATATCGACGTTTCAGCCGGATTAGAGCGGTTTTACGTGTACATCTTCCATCGGTAATATAAACGGAAAATCAGGAACATTTTCGTTAATTCTAATGAAAACACATTGATTTTTATCATTTGTATTTGAAACAACATTGTCGTATGTCTTTTCTTGGATCTAAATAATACGAAACCTCGCTCTATGATTTGAAGTTAAAATCCTCAAATATGGTATTATAGTGACTTTTTTCACGTTATGCATGTAGTGTGATTTTACGTATATATATTCGTGTTTACCAATATTTCGATACTACTTCATGTTTTCTCACGATATGTCATTTGGCCACCAATCTCAGATTTTCGCATAATATTGCATTTTAAGCAAGTTTTCTTGCATTTTGTTTCGTACTAAAAATCATCGAATTCAGCAATATTTTGATGTTTATCATCCCCTTTTCCTTTATGTGATATAAACAAAATATCATCGAATTAGGCAATATTTTGCTGTTTTTCCACGTTATTGTGAATTTTCAGTTTATTGCTATTGTTGTAATCCACAAGTTAGTAGGAATTATTAGCTAGAGGATCATTACTACAACACATAACGAATGATGATTGGAAGTACATGTTAAGTACACAGACTATGGATCACATATCTAAGAAAGGTCAATGGATTAAGACCGAAGCTGTTAAGCCAAATTAATAATTCCTGGAAAGAGGAATTATTCTTCGTCAGGCTTCTAGGATCAAGGTTACCGCTCTAGGGATAAGGTTAATCGGATTATACCTTCCTTGAGAGGCGTGGTGAAATGTTTGAAGCCATGGTTGGCTAAAGGAAGTCTTGTTGTGGGAGTTGAACTGGCAAGTCCTCCGAGGTCTCCGTTTGTGGCAGCAGCGAAGTGTAGCAGACAGCTATGCGAGAACCTGATATGATCTTAGTGACCAAGTTAAGTCTGCAGTATGTGAGTATTGAATGAAAGACTAACCGGGTGTGGAGCATTGTAGTAATCATTCCGTTTTAGGGACTTAGGCGGAAGTTACGAGTGTGGGTGGTGACCGCGGAGGTCAAGTGGTCTATGGGTATTGGAAGTGTATTCACCTAATAGAGTATGTTAATATGTTATTATTTGTCAGAGTCTATTCTTTGTAATTAAATGACAAAACCCGACGGCCTTTAAAAACCTTCTATATGTTCACTCATTGTGTTCCAGTACAAACCTAGTGGTACGCCTCAAGAGTCTGGTGTGTGTAGGAGTACACGGTGGTAGTAACGGTTGCTGAGGCAAGGTGTTATGTGTTGTGTAATCGCTGTGTTCGGAATGAACCGGGGTTCAGCGTCACTACATATTTGGTGGCAGCGCAAACAGGTTTTGGAACACTTTGCGAGATGAAGGAAGTGTGTTTCTGGTTTAGTTGGTGAGGGAATGTTCGGGAAATGGTACACGTCGGGTTGTGGTGAGAATGGTGGTTACTAGACGGAGGAAAGAAGGGTTAGGTGAGATCAGGTCAGAGGAGTTAGGTAATTAAAGGGACTAGGCCATTGTGGGGCACATGTGGGGTTTATTTCTTTCTTTCCAGATTCCCGCAACGAGAGACGACTAAGATGCAAGTCTGGATCACTGAAGCATCGGGATCCAAAACAAGTGCAGTGTTCGTGGTGCGGAGTATACAGAGTGGCGAGGGAAGCTAGCGCGGGTGAATGTGGGCCAGCGTGGGCCATGTGCGGCCATGTGCGGGCCAAGCGATGGGTGGGCCTAGCGAGCCGCACCTTGGAGCTTGTTTTATATCGTTGGTAAGGCGGTAATAGTGATAAAACGTTGCTAAGGACAAATCAAGCGTGAAAACTACGTAATATGACGGAAATTAACTTTCACGTAAAGTGTAAACCTAATATTTTAAAGATAATTAAATATTACGTAAAGATTCTAGCGATTTCAGGCGTTACATCGATACAGAAAATAGGCGAAGTGAATTGTGAACTCCTAGGCATAGCGAGCGACGCGTAATTTGACGTCTGGGGTTCGATGTCTCGTGTACCGTGGAGAGGTCCATGGAGATTTTTTTGTGGGTGCAGTTGGCATTATGGAGAGTGTTACCTGGGACACGGGGAGCGTGTCCCGTCGGTGGGGGTGTGTGGCGTCCAGAGGTGGCGACGCAGTGTGTACTGGCGTTTGGACGCCAAGTGTAGTGCATGATTGTATATTGGCGGAAGGACGAGGGTGAGTAGTGTAATGCATGTGTAGTGGCGTATTAGACGCCAGCGTAATGACTAGTTTACTGTAGTGTAATGTGCATGTTTTGACTGTTGATATTATGGATGTAGTATAGTGCATGACATTGTTGGCATTGTAGCGCCAAGGTGTAGCATGTGTAGCATAACTGGTTGTTGTAACACCGGGTGTATTGTAGACATTAGCGTTGAAGTATGTTGACGCAGGTGGTAGAGTGTGGCGGGTGGCCACTACACAAGAAATTATGCCTGACGAGTGTGGGTCAGGTAATTAACGGATTACGAGAGAAAAGGGAGTGTGTGGGGCGTCTGGTTACTTATTGGTGGTGTTATTGGTGGTGACGTCTCGTGGTGTTTTGATGCGCTCTGGCGTAAGGCATATGCCTGCGGTGGTAATGGTGTTTGGGGACGCCGGGTGTGTTGTGTTGATGGCGTTGGGGACGCCGGGTGTGTTGTGTTGATGGCGTTGGGGACGCCGTGTGTTGTGTTGAGGGCGTTGGGGACGCCATGTGTTGTGTTGATCGTTAGGGACGCCGTGTGTTGTGTTGAGGGCGTTGGGGACGCCGTGTGTTGTGTTGAGGGCGTTGGGGACGCCGTGTGTTGTGTTGAGGGTGTTGGGGACGCTGTGTGTTGTGTTGAGGGCGTTGGGGACGCCATTGGGTGGTGTAGTGTAGTGGCGTTTGGACGCCTGGTATGGAGTGTGGTGTTGTGGAGTATATGGTGGCGCAGGGGCGCCAGGTAGTGGTCGGTAAGGTGAGTATTGGCGTAGCAAGGTCGGTGCCTTAGGACGCAGGAAGTGGTTGTGGGGAAGTGTGGCGTTATAATGAGATCATCAGTGGTTGGGATGACCAGGGGTGATGGTGTGTCGGAGTGGGTAAGTCTTATGGATAAGATGAAATGTGGATAATTGCAGGAGTTGGTGGCTGCAGTAGGCGAGCCAAGTCGATATATCTAGCAAAACTCATAAAAGACTAATAAAAATTCCTTATTCTCATTAAAATTTTCATTAATTATGTCGGAGTGGGTAAGTCTTATGGATAAGATTACAATGTAGAATTTCAAAATTTCAGGTGTTGGTGGTTGCAGTGGGCGAGCCAAGTAGATATACTAATTTCTCATTAATTAAGTTGTTACAGGAATCTCGCTAGAGGCGAGCCAGTGGCAGTATGATGCTTTAGTGACATTAGTTGTGAAATTATTTTAATGAGGTATTTATTGTGATAATGTATGTGTATGTATATACTGTAGGTGTATGTATATACTGTATATTACCTCATCGGCACCATTACCGAGTGTTAGGCTTGAGAAGGTCCCCCGGGATCATGTCACAGAGCTTCAGGTAGAGTAGAAGAGAAGCTATGAGGCTACACTCAGTAATTCTAGAAAAAAGGGGGAGGAAGTGAAGCCAACGTGACGTTATAGGCGAAATTTGCCCCCTGACATCAAAGCAGGGATAAGGGCCAGCTGCAATGGTTTTGCAGCTGCGCTCAGGCTATATACGGGGAGAGAGTAAGGAGCCGAGGGGGGTTATGTAATAATGGGATCGAGCCAGGGGGCTCCGAGGGAATATTTTGCAGGTACAGCGGTCGGGAAGGTGTGAATACAGGTGGACACACTCTGGGCGGATGGGCCTAGAGTAATGTGCTACAGCTGTGGTGAGCACAGCAAGGAAGGATGACCAGAGAGCTGTGAGGTATCTACAGTGTTCTGGGATTGGTGCCCAGGAACGAGACGTCAGCACAGACCCGAGGGAACATGACCCTGGGGTAGGAATCTCCGTTGCTCTGGAGGCCAGGATCACGTTAGCTCAAAGCAACGATGGGCCATTGACAACATTCACCAGGCTGGACAGCCTGGGTTTTGTCTGGGTCATGGAGGATCTATGACCTAGCAACCATGGGACACGAAGACAAGAGAAATGATGCTGCCAATTGTGGAGGAGGCCAGTGAAACATTGTGTGACCATTGTAAGCCCTTATGTCAACAGTACAGGGCAAGATGTTTAATTGTTAGTAACTTATTACTAAGGATGAAGAACCTTAGATATATATGTGTGTGTATATATTAATGACTAGTGTCATTTCTGTTTAAGTACCAGAATTCTGGTCCATGTAATTTTATGGTTATGTTTGTATGTAATTATATGCCAGCAGTTTAGGTATAAGTGCATTGTTGGAGATGGGAAAAATTTTTACAGACTATTTTACCTGTGCTATGATGTGAATATAATGTATATGTTGGAGAAGTGTTGTGAGTCATGTCGGGGAAAATTTTAATTTATTTCATCGTGTGTATGATGAGCTTATTGGATGATTTTTTAGTTGTACATATATGGTGGGTGCATACTCCAGGTCCTTGCACTAATGGAACCATTGCAATGATGCATATGGGGACATATGCGTGTTTAAGGAGGGGAGTGGTGTTGTAATCCACAAGTTAGTAGGAATTATTAGCTAGAGGATCATTACTACAACACTTAACGAATGATGATTGGAAGTACATGTTAAGTACACAGACTATGGATCACATATCTAAGAAAGGTCAATGGATTAAGACCGAAGCTGTTAAGCCAAATTAATAATTCCTGGAAAGAGGAATTATTCTTCGTCAGGCTTCTAGGATCAAGGTTAAAGCTCTAGGGATAAGGTTAATCGGATTATACCTTCCTTGAGAGGCGTGGTGAAATGTTTGAGGCCATGGTTGGCTAAAGGGAGTCTTGTTGTGGGAGTTGAACTGGCAAGTCCTCCGAGGTCTCCGTTTGTGGCAGCAGCCAAGTGTAGCAGACAGCTATGCGAGAACCTGATGTGATCTTAGTGACCAAGTTAAGTCTGCAGTATGTGAGTATTGAATGAAAGACTAACCGGGTGTGGAGCATTGTAGTAATCATTCCGTTTTAGGGACTTAGGCGGAAGTTACGAGTGTGGGTGGTGACCGCGGAGGTCAAGTGGTCTATGGGTATTGGAAGTGTATTCACCTAATAGAGTATGTTAATATGTTATTATTTGTCAGAGTCTATTCTTTGTAATTAAATGACAAAACCCGACGGCCTTTAAAAACCTTCTATATGTTCACTCATTGTGTTCCAGTACAAACCTAGTGGTACGCCTCAAGGGTCTGGTGTGTGTAGGAGTACACGGTGGTAGTAACGGTTGCTGAGGCAAGGTGTTATGTGTTGTGTAATCGCTGTGTTCGGAATGAACCGGGGTTCAGCGTCACTACATATTTGGTGGCAGCGCAAACAGGTTTTGGAACACTTTGCGAGATGAAGGAAGTGTGTTTCTGGTTTAGTTGGTGAGGGAATGTTCGGGAAATGGTACACGTCGGGTTGTGGTGAGAATGGTGGTTACTAGACGGAGGAAAGAAGGGTTAGGTGAGATCAGGTCAGAGGAGTTAGGTAATTAAAGGGACTAGGCCATTGTGGGGCACATGTGGGGTTTATTTCTTTCTTTCCAGATTCCCGCAACGAGAGACGACTAAGATGCAAGTCTGGATCACTGAAGCATCGGGATCCAAAACAAGTGCAGTGTTCGTGGTGCGGAGTATACAGAGTGGCGAGGGAAGCTAGCGCGGGTGAATGTGGGCCAGCGTGGGCCATGTGCGGCCATGTGCGGGCCAAGCGATGGGTGGGCCTAGCGAGCCGCACCTTGGAGCTTGTTTTATATCGTTGGTAAGGCGGTAATAGTGATAAAACGTTGCTAAGGACAAATCAAGCGTGAAAACTACGTAATATGACGGAAATTAACTTTCACGTAAAGTGTAAACCTAATATTTTAAAGATAATTAAATATTACGTAAAGATTCTAGCGATTTCAGGCGTTACATCGATACAGAAAATAGGCGAAGTGAATTGTGAACTCCTAGGCATAGCGAGCGACGCGTAATTTGACGTCTGGGGTTCGATGTCTCGTGTACCGTGGAGAGGTCCATGGAGATTTTTTTGTGGGTGCAGTTGGCATTATGGAGAGTGTTACCTGGGACACGGGGAGCGTGTCCCGTCGGTGGGGGTGTGTGGCGTCCAGAGGTGGCGACGCAGTGTGTACTGGCGTTTGGACGCCAAGTGTAGTGCATGATTGTATATTGGCGGAAGGACGAGGGTGAGTAGTGTAATGCATGTGTAGTGGCGTATTAGACGCCAGCGTAATGACTAGTTTACTGTAGTGTAATGTGCATGTTTTGACTGTTGATATTATGGATGTAGTATAGTGCATGACATTGTTGGCATTGTAGCGCCAAGGTGTAGCATGTGTAGCATAACTGGTTGTTGTAACACCGGGTGTATTGTAGACATTAGCGTTGAAGTATGTTGACGCAGGTGGTAGAGTGTGGCGGGTGGCCACTACACAAGAAATTATGCCTGACGAGTGTGGGTCAGGTAATTAACGGATTACGAGAGAAAAGGGAGTGTGTGGGGCGTCTGGTTACTTATTGGTGGTGTTATTGGTGGTGACGTCTCGTGGTGTTTTGATGCGCTCTGGCGTAAGGCATATGCCTGCGGTGGTAATGGTGTTGGGGGACGCCGGGTGTGTTGTGTTGATGGCGTTGGGGACGCCGGGTGTGTTGTGTTGATGGCGTTGGGGACGCCGTGTGTTGTGTTGAGGGCGTTGGGGACGCCATGTGTTGTGTTGATCGTTAGGGACGCCGTGTGTTGTGTTGAGGGCGTTGGGGACGCCGTGTGTTGTGTTGAGGGCGTTGGGGACGCCGTGTGTTGTGTTGAGGGCGTTGGGGACGCTGTGTGTTGTGTTGAGGGCGTTGGGGACGCCATTGGGTGGTGTAGTGTAGTGGCGTTTGGACGCCTGGTATGGAGTGTGGTGTTGTGGAGTATATGGTGGCGCAGGGGCGCCAGGTAGTGGTCGGTAAGGTGAGTATTGGCGTAGCAAGGTCGGTGCCTTAGGACGCAGGAAGTGGTTGTGGGGAAGTGTGGCGTTATAATGAGATCATCAGTGGTTGGGATGACCAGGGGTGATGGTGTGTCGGAGTGGGTAAGTCTTATGGATAAGATGAAATGTGGATAATTGCAGGAGTTGGTGGCTGCAGTAGGCGAGCCAAGTCGATATATCTAGCAAAACTCATAAAAGACTAATAAAAATTCCTTATTCTCATTAAAATTTTCATTAATTATGTCGGAGTGGGTAAGTCTTATGGATAAGATTACAATGTAGAATTTCAAAATTTCAGGTGTTGGTGGTTGCAGTGGGCGAGCCAAGTAGATATACTAATTTCTCATTAATTAAGTTGTTACAGGAATCTCGCTAGAGGCGAGCCAGTGGCAGTATGATGCTTTAGTGACATTAGTTGTGAAATTATTTTAATGAGGTATTTATTGTGATAATGTATGTGTATGTATATACTGTAGGTGTATGTATATACTGTATATTACCTCATCGGCACCATTACCGAGTGTTAGGCTTGAGAAGGTCCCCCGGGATCATGTCACAGAGCTTCAGGTAGAGTAGAAGAGAAGCTATGAGGCTACACTCAGTAATTCTAGAAAAAAGGGGGAGGAAGTGAAGCCAACGTGACGTTATAGGCGAAATTTGCCCCCTGACATCAAAGCAGGGATAAGGGCCAGCTGCAATGGTTTTGCAGCTGCGCTCAGGCTATATACGGGGAGAGAGTAAGGAGCCGAGGGGGGTTATGTAATAATGGGATCGAGCCAGGGGGCTCCGAGGGAATATTTTGCAGGTACAGCGGTCGGGAAGGTGTGAATACAGGTGGACACACTCTGGGCGGATGGGCCTAGAGTAATGTGCTACAGCTGTGGTGAGCACAGCAAGGAAGGATGACCAGAGAGCTGTGAGGTATCTACAGTGTTCTGGGATTGGTGCCCAGGAACGAGACGTCAGCACAGACCCGAGGGAACATGACCCTGGGGTAGGAATCTCCGTTGCTCTGGAGGCCAGGATCACGTTAGCTCAAAGCAACGATGGGCCATTGACAACATTCACCAGGCTGGACAGCCTGGGTTTTGTCTGGGTCATGGAGGATCTATGACCTAGCAACCATGGGACACGAAGACAAGAGAAATGATGCTGCCAATTGTGGAGGAGGCCAGTGAAACATTGTGTGACCATTGTAAGCCCTTATGTCAACAGTACAGGGCAAGATGTTTAATTGTTAGTAACTTATTACTAAGGATGAAGAACCTTAGATATATATGTGTGTGTATATATTAATGACTAGTGTCATTTCTGTTTAAGTACCAGAATTCTGGTCCATGTAATTTTATGGTTATGTTTGTATGTAATTATATGCCAGCAGTTTAGGTATAAGTGCATTGTTGGAGATGGGAAAAATTATTACAGACTATTTTACCTGTGCTATGATGTGAATATAATGTATATGTTGGAGAAGTGTTGTGAGTCATGTCGGGGAAAATTTTAATTTATTTCATCGTGTGTATGATGAGCTTATTGGATGATTTTTTAGTTGTACATATATGGTGGGTGCATACTCCAGGTCCTTGCACTAATGGAACCATTGCAATGATGCATATGGGGACATATGCGTGTTTAAGGAGGGGAGTGGTGTTGTAATCCACAAGTTAGTAGGAATTATTAGCTAGAGGATCATTACTACAACACTTAACGAATGATGATTGGAAGTACATGTTAAGTACACAGACTATGGATCACATATCTAAGAAAGGTCAATGGATTAAGACCGAAGCTGTTAAGCCAAATTAATAATTCCTGGAAAGAGGAATTATTCTTCGTCAGGCTTCTAGGATCAAGGTTAAAGCTCTAGGGATAAGGTTAATCGGATTATACCTTCCTTGAGAGGCGTGGTGAAATGTTTGAGGCCATGGTTGGCTAAAGGGAGTCTTGTTGTGGGAGTTGAACTGGCAAGTCCTCCGAGGTCTCCGTTTGTGGCAGCAGCCAAGTGTAGCAGACAGCTATGCGAGAACCTGATGTGATCTTAGTGACCAAGTTAAGTCTGCAGTATGTGAGTATTGAATGAAAGACTAACCGGGTGTGGAGCGTTGTAGTAATCATTCCGTATTAGGAACTTAGGCGGAAGTTACGAGTGTGGGTGGTGACCGCGGAGGTCAAGTGGTCTATGGGTATTGGAAGTGTATTCACCTAATAGAGTATGTTAATATGTTATTATTTGTCAGAGTCTATTCTTTGTAATTAAATGACAAAACCCGACAGCCTTTAAATACCTTCTATATATTCACTTATTGTGTTCCAGTACAAACCTAGTGGTACGCCTCAAGGGTCTGGTATGTGTAGGAGTACACGGTGGTAGTAACGGTTGCTGAGGCAAGGTGTTATGTGTTGTGTAATCGCTGTGTTCGGAATGAACCGGGGTTCAGCGTCACGACACTAGTAATTCATTAAATATACGAAAAAAATGATGCAAACACATAATTGATTAGAAATTAACCTTAAACACTTCATTTTCAATCAACTATTTGTTTCACGTTAAAATACTGAGTAAGATATTGGAAAGGGGAGAAGTTCTGTTTTTATTGCATATATCGACGTTTCAGCCGGATTAGAGCGGTTTTACGTGTACATCTTCCATCGGTAATATATACGGAAAATCAGGAACATTTTAGTTAATTCTAATGAAAACATATTGATTTTTATCATTTGTATTTGAAACAACATTGTCAAATGTCTTTTCTTGGATCTAAATAATACGAAACCTCGCTCTATGATTTGAAGTTAAAATCCTCAAATAAGGTAATATAGTGACTTTTTTCACTTTATTCATGTAGTGTAATTTTACGTATATATATTCGTTTTTACTAATATTTCGATAATACTTCATGTTTTCTCACGATATGTGATTTGGCCTTCAAATCTCAGAATTTCGCAAATTTTGCATCTTTAAGCAAGTTTTCTTGCATTTTGTTTTGTACTAAAAATCATCGAATTTAGCAATATTTTGACCTTTTTTCATCCCCTTTTCCTTTATGTGATTTCAACAAAATATCATCGAATTGAGCCGTTTTTCCACGTTTTTGTGAATTTTCAGTTTATTGTTATTAATTCATTATATATACGATAAAAATTATGCAAACACATAATTGATCAGAAAATAACCTTAAATATTTCATTTTCAATCATCTATTTGTTTCTCGTTAAAATACTGAGTAGGATATTGAAAATGGGAGAAGTTCTGTTTTAATTGCATATATCGACGTTTCAGCCGGATTAAATCGGTTTTACGTGTACATCTTCCATCGGTAATATATACGGAAAATCAGGAACATTTTACTTAATTCTAATGAAAACACATTGATTTTTATCATTTGTATTTGAAACAACATTGTCATATGTCTTTTCTTGGATCAAAATAATACGAAACCTCGCTCTATGATTTCAAGTTAAAATCCTCAAATATTGTATTATAGTGATTTTTTTCACGTTATTCATGTAGTGTGATTTTACGTATATATATTCGTTTTTACCAATATTTCGATACTACTTCATGTTTTCTCACGATATGCAATTTGGCCTTCAAATCTCAGATTTTCGCAAAATATTGCATTTTAAGCAAGTTTTCTTGCATTTTGTTTCGTATTAAAAATCATCGAATTCAGCAATATTTTGACGTTTATCATCCCCTTTTCCTTTATGTGATATAAACAAAATATCATCGAATTAGGCAATATTTTGCTGTTTTTCCACGTTATTGTGAATTTTCAGTTTATTGCTATTAATTCATTAAATATGCGATAAAAATGATGCAAACACATAATTGATTAGAAATTAACCTTAAACACATCATTTTCAATCAACTATTTGTTTCTCGTTAAAATAATGAGTAAGATATTTAAAAGGGGAGAAGTTCTGTTTTTATTGCATATATCGACGTTTCAGCCGGATTAGAACGATTTTACGTGTACATCTTCCATCGGTAATATAAACCGAAAATCAGGAACATTTTAGTTCATTCTAATGAAAACACATTGATTTTTATCATTTGTATTTGAAACAACATTGTCATATGTCTTTTCTTGGATCTAAATAATACGAAACCTCGCTCTATGATTTGAAGTTAAGATCCTCAAATATGGTAATATAGTGACTTTTTTCACGTTATTCATTTAGTGTAATTTTACGTATATATATTCGTTTTTACCAATATTTCGATACTACTTCATGTTTTCTCACGATATGTGATTTGGCCTTCAAATCTCAGATTTTCGCAAAATATTGCATTTAAGCAAGTTTTCTTGCATTTTGTTTCGTACTAAAAATCATCGAATTCAGCAGTATTTTGACGTTTATCATCCCGTTCTCCTTTATGTGATATGTACAAAATATCATCGAATTAGGCAATATTTTGCGGTTTTTCCACGTTATTGTGAATTTTCAGTTTATTGCTATTAATTCATTAACTATACGATGAAAATGATGCAAACACATAATTGATCAGATAATAACCTTAAATACTTCATTTTCAATCATCTATTTGTTTCTCGTTAAAATACTGAGTAAGATATTCAAAAGGGGAGAAGTTCTGTTTTTATAGCATATATCGACGTTTCAGCCGGATTAGAACGGTTTTACGTGTACATCTTCCATCAGTAATATAAACCGAAAAACAAGAACATTTTAGTTAATTCTAATGAAAATACATTGATTTTTATCATTTGTATTTGAAACAACATTGTCATATGTCTTTTCTTGGATCTAAATAATACGAAACCTCGCTCTATGATTTGAAGTTAAAATCCTCAAATATGGTATTATAGTGATTTTTTTCACGTTATTCATGTAGTGTGATTTTACGTATATATATTCGTTTTTTACCAATATTTCGATACTACTTCATGTTTTCTCACGATATGTGATTTGGCCTTCAAATCTCAGATTTTCGCAAAATATTGCATTTTAAGCAAGTTTTCTTGCATTTTGTTTCGTACTAAAAATCATCGAATTCAGCAGCATTTTGACGTTTATCATCCCCTTTTCCTTTATGTAATATAAACAAAATATCATCGAATTAGGCAATATTTTGCTGTTTTTCCACGTTATTGTGAATTTTCAGTTTATTGCTATTAATTCATTAAATATGCGATAAAAATGATGCAAACACATAATTGATTAAAAATTAACCTTAAACACTTCATTTTCAATCAACTATTTGTTTCTCGTTAAAATATTGAGTAAGATATTGGAAAGGGGAGAAGTTCTGTTTTTATTGCATATATCGACGTTTCAGCCGGATTAGAGCGGTTTTACGTGTACATCTTCCATCGGTAATATAAACCGAAAATCAGGAACATTTTAGTTAATTTTAATGAAAACACATTGATTTTTATCATTTGTATTGGAAGCAACATCTTTATAAGTCTTTTCTAGGGTCTAAAAAATACGAAACGTCGCTAAATGATTCGAAGTTAAAATCTTCAAATTTGGTATAATAATTACTTTTTCCACGTTTTTCATGTAGTTTGATATTACGTAAATATATTCTTTTTTACCAATATTTCGATACTATTTCATGTTTTCTCACGATATGTGATTTGGCCTTCAAATCTCAGATTTTCGCATAATATTTTATTTTAAGCAAGTTTTCTTGCATTTTGTTTCGTACTAAAAATCATCGAATTCAGCAATATTTTGACGTTTATCATCCCCTTTTCCTTTATGTGATATAAACAAAATATCATTGAATTAGGCAATACTTTGCCGTTTTTCCACGTTTTTGTGAATTTTCAGTTTATTGTTATTAATTCATTATATATACGATAAAAATTATGCAAACACATAATTGATCAGAAAATAACCTTAAATACTTCATTTTCAATCATCTATTTGTTTCTCGTTACAATACTGAGTAGGATATTGAAAATGGGAGAAGTTCTGTTTTAATAGCAAATATCGACGTTTCAGCCGGATTAGAACGGTTTCACGTAAACATCTTCCATCGGTAATATAAACCAAAAATCAGGAACATTTTAGTTAATTCTAATGAAAACATATTGATTTTTATCATTTGTATTTGAAACAACATTGTCATATATCTTTTCTTGGATCTAAATAATACGAAACCTCGCTCTATGATTTGAAGTTAAAATCCTCAAATATGGTATTATAGTGACTTTTTTCACGTTATTCATGTAGTGTGATTTTACGTATATATATTCGTTTTTACCAATATTTCGATACTACTTCATGTTTTCTCACGATATGTGATTTGGCCTTCAAATCTCAGATTTTCGCATAATATTGCATATTAAGCAAGTCTTCTTGCATTTTTTTCGTACTAAAAATCATCGAATTCAGCAATATTTTGACGTTTATCATCCCCTTTTCCTTTATGTGATATAAACAAAATATCATCGAATTAGGCAATATTTTGCTGTTTTTCCACGTTATTGTGAATTTTCAGTTTATTGCTTTTAATTCATTATATATACGATAAAAATGATGCAAACACATAATTGATTTGAAATTAACCTTAAACACTTCATTTTCAATCAATTATTAGTTTCTCGTTAAAATACTGAGTAAGATATTGGAAAGGGGAGAAGTTCTGTTTTTATTGCATATATCGACGTTTCAGCCGGATTAAAGCGGTTTTACGTGTACATCTTCCATCGGTAATATATACGGAAAATCAGGAACATTTTACTTAATTCTAATGAAAACACATTGATTTTTATCATTTGTATTTGAAACAACATTGTCATATGTCTTTTCTTGGATCAAAATAATACGAAACCTCGCTCTATGATTTCAAGTTAAAATCCTCAAATATGGTATTATAGTGACTTTTTTCACGTTATTCATGTAGTGTGATTTTACGTATATATATTCGTTTTTACCAATATTTCGATACTACTTCATGTTTTCTCACGATATGCGATTTGGCCTTCAAATCTCAGATTTTCGCAAAATATTGCATTTTAAGCAAGTTTTCTTGCATTTTGTTTCGTATTAAAAATCATCGAATTCAGCAATATTTTGACGTTTATCATCCCCTTTTCCTTTATGTGATATAAACAAAATATCATCGAATTAGGCAATATTTTGCTGTTTTTCCACGTTATTGTGAATTTTCAGTTTATTGCTATTAATTCATTAAATATGCGATAAAAATGATGCAAACACATAATTGATTAGAAATTAACCTTAAACACATCATTTTCAATCAACTATTTGTTTCTCGTTAAAATAATGAGTAAGATATTTAAAAGGGGAGAAGTTCTGTTTTTATTGCATATATCGACGTTTCAGCCGGATTAGAACGATTTTACGTGTACATCTTCCATCGGTAATATAAACCGAAAATCAGGAACATTTTAGTTCATTCTAATGAAAACACATTGATTTTTATCATTTGTATTTGAAACAACATTGTCATATGTCTTTTCTTGGAACTAAATAATACGAAACCTCGCTTTATGATTTGAAGTTAAGATCCTCAAATATGGCAATATAGTGACTTTTTTCACGTTATTCATTTAGTGTAATTTTACGTATATATATTCGTTTTTACCAATATTTCGATACTACTTCATGTTTTCTCACGATATGTGATTTGGCCTTCAAATCTCAGATTTTCGCAAAATATTGCATTTAAGCAAGTTTTCTTGCATTTTGTTTCGTACTAAAAATCATCGAATTCAGCAGTATTTTGACGTTTATCATCCCGTTCTCCTTTATGTGATATGAACAAAATATCATCGAATTAGGCAATATTTTGCGGTTTTTCCACGTTATTGTGAATTTTCAGTTTATTGCTATTAATTCATTATATATACGATAAAAATTATGCATACACATAATTGATCAGAAAATAACCTTAAATACTTCATTTTCAATCATCTATTTGTTTCTCGTTAAAATACTGAGTAAGATATTCAAAAGGGGAGAAGTTCTGTTTTTATAGCATATATCGACGTTTCAGCCGGATTAGAACGGTTTTACGTGTACATCTTCCATCGGTAATATAAACCGAAAAACAAGAACATTTTAGTTAATTCTAATGAAAATACATTGATTTTTATCATTTGTATTTGAAACAACATTGTCATATGTCTTTTCTTGGATCTAAATAATACGAAACCTCGCTCTATGATTTGAAGTTAAAATCCTCAAATATGGTATTATAGTGACTTTTTTCACGTTATTCATGTAGTGTGATTTTACGTATATATATTCGTTTTTACCAATATTTCGATACTACTTCATGTTTTCTCACGATATGTGATTTGGCCTTCAAATCTCAGATTTTCGCATAATATTACATTTTAAGCAAGTTTTCTTGCATTTTGTTTCGTACTAAAAATCTTCGAATTCAGCAATATTTTGATGTTTATCATCCCCTTTTCCTTTATGTAAAATAAACAAAATATCATCGAATTAGGCAATATTTTGCTGTTTTTCCACGTTATTGAGAATTTTCAGTTTATTGCTATTAATTCATTAAATATACGATAAAAATGATGCAAACACATAATTGATCAGATAATAACCTTAAATACTTCATTTTCAATCATCTATTTGTTTCTCGTTAAAATACTGAGTAAGATATTCAAAAGGGGAGAAGTTCTGTTTTTATAACATATATCGACGTTTCAGCCGGATTAGAACGGTTTTACGTGTACATCTTCCATCGGTAATATAAACCGAAATACAAGAACATTTTAGTTAATTCTAATGAAAATACATTGATTTTTATCATTTGTATTTGAAACAACATTGTCATATGTCTTTTCTTGGATCTAAATAATACGAAACCTCGCTCTATGATTTGAAGTTAAAATCCTCAAATATGGTATTATAGTGACTTTTTTCACGTTATTCATGTAGTGTGATTTTACGTATATATATTCGTTTTTACCAATATTTCGATACTACTTCATGTTTTCTAACGATATGTGATTTGGCCTTCAAATCTCAGATTTTCGCATAATATTACATTTTAAGCAAGTTTTCTTGCATTTTGTTTCGTACTAAAAATCATCGAATTCAGCAATATTTTGATGTTTATCATCCCCTTTTCCTTTATGTAAAATAAACAAAATATCATCGAATTAGGCAATATTTTGCTGTTTTTCCACGTTATTGTGAATTTTCAGTTTATTGCTATTAATTCATTAAATATACGATAAAAATGATGCAAACACATAATTGATCAGATAATAACCTTAAATACTTCATTTTCAATCATCTATTTGTTTCTCGTTAAAATACTGAGTAAGATATTCATAAGGGGAGAAGTTCTGTTTTTATGGCATATATCGACGTTTCAGCCGGATTAGAACGGTTTTACGTGTACATCTTCCATCGATGATATAAACCGAAAATCAGGAACATTTTAGTTAATTTTAATGAAAACACATTGATTTTTATCATTTGTATTGGAAGCAACATCTTTATACGTCTTTTCTAGGGTCTAAAAAATACGAAACGTCGCTCTATGATTCGAAGTTAAAATCTTCAAATTTGGTATAATAATGACTTTTTTCACGTTTTTCATGTAGTTTGATATTACGTAAATATATTCTTTTTTACCAATATTTCGATACTATTTCATGTAGTATCACAATATGTGATTTGGCCTTCAAATCTCAGATTTTCGCATAATATTGCATTTTAAGCAAGTTTTCTTGCATTTAGTTTCGTACTAAAAAACATCGAATTCAGCAATATTTTGACGTTTATCATCCCGTTCTCCTTTATGTGATATGAACAAAATATCATCGAATTAGGCAATATTTTGCGGTTTTTCCACGTTATTGTGAATTTTCAGTTTATTGCTATTAATTCATTAAATATACGATAAAAATGATGCAAACACATAATTGATTAGAAATTAACCTTAAACACATCATTTTCAATCAACTATTTGTTTCTCGTTAAAATAATGAGTAAGATATTGGAAAGGGGAGAAGTTCTGTTTTTATGGCATATATCGACGTTTCAGCCGGATTAGAACGGTTTTACGTGTACATCTTCCATCGATGATATAAACCGAAAATCAGGAACATTTTAGTTAATTTTAATGAAAACACATTGATTTTTATCATTTGTATTGGAAGCAACATCTTTATACGTCTTTTCTAGGGTCTAAAAAATACGAAACCTCGCTCTATGATTTGAAGTTAAAATCCTCAAATATGGTATTATAGTGACTTTTTTCACGTTATTCATGTAGCGTGATATTACGTAAATACATTCTTTTTTACCAATATTTCGATACTATTTCATGTTTTCTCACGATATGTGATTTGGCCTTCAAATCTCAGATTTTCGCTTAATATTGCATTTTAAGCAAGTTTTCTTGCATTTTGTTTCGTACTAAAAATCATCGAATTCAGTAGTATTTTGACGTTTATTATCCCCTTTTCCTTTGTGTGATATAAACAAAATATTATCGAATTAGGCAATATTTTGCCGTTTTTCCACGTTTTTGTGAATTTTCAGTTTATTGTTATTATTTCATTAAATATACGAGAAAAATTATGCAAACACATAATTGATCAGATAATAACATTATATACTTCATTTTCAATCATCTATTTGTTTCTCGTTAAAATAATGAGTAAGATATTGAAAAGGGGAGAAGTTCTGTTTTTATTGCATATATCGACGTTTCAGCCGGATTAGAACGATTTTACGTGTACATCTTCCATCGGTAATATAAACCGAAAATCAGGAACATTTTAGTTCATTCTAATGAAAACACATTGATTTTTATCATTTGTATTTGAAACAACATTGTCATATGTCTTTTCTTGGATCAAAATAATACGAAACCTCGCTCTATGATTTCAAGTTAAAATCCTCAAATATGGTATTATAGTGACTTTTTTCACGTTATTCATGTAGTGTGATTTTACGTATATATATTCGCTTGTACCAATATTTCGATACTACTTCATGTTTTCTCATGATATGCGATTAGGCCTTCAAATCTCAGATTTTCGCAAAATATTGCATTTTAAGCCAATTTTCTTGCATTTTGTTTCGTACTAAAAATCATCGAATTCAGCAATATTTTGACGTTTATCTTCCCCTTTTCCTTTATGTGATATAAACAAAATATCATCGAATTAGGCAATATTTTGCTGTTTTTTCACGTTATTGTGAATTTTCAGTTTATTGCTATTAATTCATTATATATACGATAAAAATGATGTAAACACATAATTTATTTGAAATTAACCTTAAACACTTCATTTTCAATCAACTATTAGTTTCTCGTTAAAATACTGAGTAAGATATTGGAAAGGGGAGAAGTTCTGTTTTTATTCATATATTCATATAATATTCATATTTATTGCATATATCGACGTTTCAGCCGGATTAAAGCGGTTTTACTTGTACATCTTCCATCGGTAATATATACGGAAAATAAGGAACATTTTAGTTAATTCTAATGAAAACACATTGATTTTTATCATTTGTATTGGAAGCAACATCTTTATACGTCTTTTCTAGGGTCTAAAAAATACGAAACGTCGCTAAATGATTCGAAGTTAAAATCTTCAAATTTGGTATAATAATGACTTTTTCCACGTTTTTCATGTAGTTTGATATTACGTAAATATATTCTTTTTTACCAATATTTCGATACTATTTCATGTTTTCTCACGATATGTGATTTGGCCTTCAAATCTCAGATTTTCGCATAATATTGTATTTTAAGCAAGTTTTCTTGCATTTTGTTTCGTACTAAAAATCATCGAATTCAGCAATATTTTGACGTTTATCATCCCCTTTTCCTTTATGTGATATAAACAAAATATCATTGAATTAGGCAATACTTTGCCGTTTTTCCACGTTTTTGTGAATTTTCAGTTTATTGTTATTAATTCATTATATATACGATAAAAATTATGCAAACACATAATTGATCAGAAAATAACCTTAAATACTTCATTTTCAATCATCTATTTGTTTCTCGTTACAATACGGAGTAGGATATTGAAAATGGGAGAAGTTCTGTTTTAATTGCAAATATCGACGTTTCAGCCGGATTAGACCGGTTTTACGTGTACATCTTCCATCGGTAATATAAACCAAAAATCAGGAACATTTTAGTTAATTCTAATGAAAACATATTGATTTTTATCATTTGTATTTGAAACAACATTGTCATATATCTTTTCTTGGATCTAAATAATACGAAACCTCGCTCAATGATTTGAAGTTAAAATCCTCAAATATGGTATTATATTGACTTTTTTCACGTTATTCATGTAGTGTGATTTTGCGTATATATATTCGTTTTTACCAATATTTCGATACTACTTCATGTTTTCTCACGATATGTGATTTGGCCTTCAAATCTCAGATTTTCGCATAATATTGCATATTAAGCAAGTCTTCTTGCATTTTGTTTCGTACTAAAAATCATCGAATTTAGCAATATTTTGACGTTTATCATCCCCTTTTCCTTTATGTGATATAAACAAAATATCATCGATTTAGGCAATATTTTGCTGTTTTTCCACGTTATTGTGAATTTTCAGTTTATTGCTATTAATTCATTATATATACGATAAAAATTATGCAAACACATAATTGATCAGATAATAACCTTATATACTTCATTTCCAATCATCTATTTGTTTCTCGTTAAAATACTGAGTAAGATATTGAAAAGGGGAGAAGTTCTGATTTTATTGCATATATCGACGTTTCAGCCGGATTAGAACGATTTTACGTGTACATCTTCCATCGGTAATATAAACCGAAAATCAGGAACATTTTAGTTCATTCTAATGAAAACACATTGATTTTTATCATTTGTATTTGAAACAACATTGTCATATGTCTTTTCTTGGATCTAAATAATACGAAACCTCGCTCTATGATTTGAAGTTAAGATCCTCAAATATGGTAATATAGTGACTTTTTTCACGTTATTCATTTAGTGTAATTTTACGTATATATATTCGTTTTTACCAATATTTCGATACTACTTCATGTTTTCTCACGATTTGTGATTTGGCCTTCAAATCTCAGATTTTCGCAAAATATTGCATTTTAAGCAAGTTTTCTTGCATTTTGTTTCGTACTAAAAATCATCGAAATCAGCAGTATTTTGACGTTTATCATCCCGTTCTCCTTTATGTGATATGAACAAAATATCATCGAATTAGGCAATATTTTGCTGTTTTTCCACGTTATTGTGAATTTTCAGTTTATTGCTATTAATTCATTAAATATACGATAAAAATGATGCAAACACATAATTGATCAGATAATAACCTTAAATACTTCATTTTCAATCATCTATTTGTTTCTCGTTGAAATACTGAGTAAGATATTGAAAAGGGGAGAAGTTCTGTTTTTATGGCAAATATCGACGTTCCAGCCGGATAAGAACGGTTTTACGTGTACATCTTCCATCGATGATATAAACCGAAAATCAGGAACATTTTAGTTAATTTTAATGAAAACACATTGATTTTTATCATTTGTATTGGAAGCAACATCCTTATACGTCTTTTCTAGGGTCTAAAAAATACGAAACGTCGCTCTATGATTCGAAGTTAAAATCTTCAAATTTGGTATAATAATGACTTTTTTCACATTTTTCATGTAGTTTGATATTACGTAAATATATTCTTTTTTACCAATATTTCGATACTATTTCATATAGTATCACGATATGTGATTTGGCCTTCAAATCTCAGATTTTCGCATAATATTGCATTTTAAGCAAGTTTTCTTGCATTTAGTTTCGTACTAAAAATCATCGAATTCAGCAATATTTTGACGTTTATCATCCCGTTCTCCTTTATGTGATATGAACAAAATATCATCGAATTAGGCAATATTTTGCTGTTTTTCCACGTTATTGTGAATTTTCAGTTTATTGCTATTAATTCATTATATATACGATAAAAATTATGCATACACATAATTGATTAGAAAATAACCTTAAATACTTCATTTTCAATCATCTATTTGTTTCTCGTTAAAATACTGAGTAGGATATTGGAAATGGGAGAAGTTCTGTTTTTATTGCATATATCAACGTTTCAGCCAGATTAGAACGGTTTTACGTGTACATCTTCCATCGATGATATAAACCGAAAATCAGGAACATTTTAGTTAATTTTAATGAAAACACATTGATTTTTATCATTTGTATTGGAAGCAACATCTTTATACGTCTTTTCTAGGGTCTAAAAAATACGAAACGTCGCTCTATGATTCGAAGTAAAAATCTTCAAATTTGGTATAATAATGACTTTTTTTCACGTTTTTCATGTAGTTTGATATTACGTAAATATATTCTTTTTTACCAATATTTCGATACTATTTCATGTAGTATCACAATATGTGATTTGGCCTTCAAATCTCAGATTTTCGCATAATATTGCATTTTAAGCAAGTTTTCTTGCATTTAGTTTCGTACTAAAAATCATCGAATTCAGCAATATTTTGACGTTTATCATCCCGTTCTCCTTTATGTGATATGAACAAAATATCATCGAATTAGGCAATATTTTGCTGTTTTTCCACGTTATTGTGAATTTTCAGTTTATTGCTATTAATTCATTAAATATACGATAAAAATGATGCAAACACATAATTGATTAGAAATTAACCTTAAACACATCATTTTCAATCAACTATTTGTTTCTCGTTAAAATAATGAGTAAGATATTGGAAAGGGGAGAAGTTCTGTTTTTATGGCATATATCGACGTTTCAGCCGGATTAGAACGGTTTTACTTGTACATCTTCCATCGATGATATAAATCGAAAATCAGGAACATTTCAGTTAATTTTAATGAAAACACATTGATTTTTATCATTTGTATTGGAAGCAACATCTTTATACGTCTTTTCTAGGGTCTAAAAAATACGAAACCTCGCTCTATGATTTGAAGTTAAAATCCTCAAATATGGTATTATAGTGACTTTTTTCACGTTATTCATGTAGTGTGATTTTACATATATATATTCGTTTTTACCAATATTTCGATACTACTTCATGTTTTCTCACGATATGTGATTTGGCCTTCAAATCTCAGATTTTCGCATAATATTGCATTTTAAGCAAGTTTTCTTGCATTTTGTTTCGTACTAAAAATCATCGAATTCAGCAGTATTTTGACGTTTATCATCCCCTTTTCCTTTATGTAATATAAACAAAATATCATCGAATTAGGCAATATTTTGCTGTTTTTCCACGTTATTGTGAATTTTCAGTTTATTGCTAGTAATTCATTAAATATACTATAAAAATGATGCAAACACATAATTGATTAGAAATTAACCTTAAACACTTCATATGCAGGCGATGAGACACAATAAAGTGGCTGAAGTATGTTGACCAGACCACACACTAGAAATTGAAGGGACGACGACGTTTCGGTCCGTCCTGGACCATTCTCAAGTCGATTGTGAATTTAAACACTTCATTTTCAATCAACTATTTGTTTCTCGTTAAAATACTGAGTAAGATATTGGAAAGGGGAGAAGTTCTGTTTTTATTGCATATATCGACGTTTCAGCCGGATTAGAGCGGTTTTACGTGTACATCTTCCATCGGTAATATAAACCGAAAATCAGGAACATTTTAGTTAATTTTAATGAAAACACATTGATTTTTATCATTTGTATTGGAAGCAACATCTTTATACGTCTTTTCTAGGGTCTAAAAAATACGAAACGTCGCTCTATGATTCGAAGTTAAAATCTTCAAATTTGGTATAATAATGACTTTTTTCACGTTTTTCATGAAGTTTGTTATTAGGTAAATATATTCTTTTTTACCAATATTTCGATACTATTTCATGTTTTCTCATGATATGTGATTTGGCCTTCAAATTTCAGATTTTCGCATAATATTGCATTTTAAGCAAGTTTTCTTGCATTTTGTTTCGTCCTAAAAATCATCGAATTCAGCAATATTTTGACGTTTATCATCCCCTTTTCCTTTATGTGATATAAACAAAATATCATCGAATTAGGCAATATTTTGCTGTTTTTCCACGTTATTGTGAATTTTCAGTTTATTGCTATTAATTCATTAAATATGCGATAAAAATGATGCAAACACATAATTGATTAGAAATTAACCTCAAACACATCATTTTCAATCAACTATTTGTTTCTCGTTAAAATAATGAGTAAGATATTGGAAAGGGGAGAAATTCTGTTTTTATTGCATATATCGACGTTTCAGCCGGATTAGAGCGGTTTTACGTGTACATCTTCCATCGGTAATATAAACCGAAAATCAGGAACATTTTAGTTAATTTTAATGAAAACACATTGATTTTTATCATTTGTATTTGAAACAACATTGTCATATGTCTTTTCTTGGATCTAAATAATACGAAACCTCGCTCTATGATTTCAAGTTAAAATCCTCAAATATGGTATTATAGTGACTTTTTTCACGTTATTCATGTAGTGTGATTTTACGTATATATATTCGTTTTTACCAATATTTCGACACTACTTCATGTTTTCTCACGATATGTGATTTGGTCTTCAAATCTCAGATTTTCGCAAAATATTGCATTTTAAGCCAGTTTTCTTGCATTTTGTTTCGTACTAAAAATCATCGAATTCAGCAATATTTTGACGTTTATCATCCCGTTCTCCTTTATGTAAAATAAACAAAATATCATCGAATTAGGCAATATTTTGCTGTTTTTCACGTTATTGTGAATTTTCAGTTTATTGCTAATAATTCATTAAATATACGATAAAAATGATGCAAACACATAATTGATCAGATAATAACCTTAAATACTTCATTTTCAATCATCTATTTGTTTCTCGTTAAAATACTGAGTAAGATATTGAAAAGGGGAGAAGTTCTGTTTTTATGGCAAATATCGACGTTCCACCCGGATTAGAACGGTTTTACGTGTACATCTTCCATCGATGATATAAACCGAAAATCAGGAACATTTTAGTTAATTTTAATGAAAACACATTGATTTTTATCATTTGTATTGGAAGCAACATCTTTATACGTCTTTTCTAGGGTCTAAAAATTACGAAACGTCGCTCTATGATTCGAAGTTAAAATCTTCAAATTTGGTATGATAATGACTTTTTTCACGTTTTTCATGTAGTTTGATATTACGTAAATATATTCTTTTTTACCAATATTTCGCTACTATTTCATATAGTATCACGATATGTGATTTGGCCTTCAAATCTCAGATTTTCGCATAATATTGCATTTTAAGCAAGTTTTCTTGCATTTAGTTTCGTACTAAAAATCATCGAATTCGGCAATATTTTGACGTTTATCATCCCGTTCTCCTTTATGTGATATGAACAAAATATCATCGAATTAGGCAATATTTTGCTGTTTTTCCACGTTATTGTGAATTTTCAGTTTATTGCTATTAATTCATTATATATACGATAAAAATTATGCATACACATAATTGATCAGAAAATAACCTTAAATACTTCATTTTCAATCATCTATTTGTTTCTCGTTAAAATACTGAGTAGGATATTGGAAATGGGAGAAGTTCTGTTTTTATTGCATATATCAACGTTTCAGCCGGATTAGAACGGTTTTACGTGTACATCTTCCATCGGTAATATAAACCAAAAATCAGGAACATTTTAGTTAATTCTAATGAAAACATATTGATTTTTACCATTTGTATTTGAAACAACAATGTCATATGTCTTTTCTTGGATCTAAATAATACGAAACCTCGCTCTATGATTTCAAGTTAAAATCCTCAAATATGGTATTATAGTGACTTTTTTCACGTTATTCATGTAGTGTGATTTTACGTATATATATATTCGTTTTTACCAATATTTCGATACTACTTCATGTTTTCTCACGATATGCGATTTGGCCTTCAAATCTCAGATTTTCGCAAAATATTGCATTTTAAGCAAGTTTTCTTGCATTTTGTTTCGTACTAAAAATCATCGAATTCAGCAATAGTTTGACGTTTATCATCCCCTTTTCCTTTATGTGATATAAACAAAATATCATCGAATTAGGCAATAATTTGCTGATTTTCCACGTTATTGTGAATTTTCAGTTTATTGCTATTAATTCATTAAATATGCGATAAAAATGATGCAAACACATAATTGATTAGAAATTAACCTCAAACACATCATTTTCAATCAACTATTTGTTTCTCGTTAAAATAATGAGTAAGATATTGGAAAGGGGAGAAATTCTGTTTTTATTGCATATATCGACGTTTCAGCCGGATTAGAGCGGTTTTACGTGTACATCTTCCATCGGTAATATAAACCGAAAATCAGGAACATTTTAGTTAATTTTAATGAAAACACATTGATTTTTATCATTTGTATTTGAAACAACATTGTCATATGTCTTTTCTTGGATCTAAATAATACGAAACCTCGCTCTATGATTTCAAGTTAAAATCCTCAAATATGGTATTATAGTGACTTTTTTCACGTTATTCATGTAGTGTGATTTTACGTATATATATTCGTTTTTACCAATATTTCGACACTACTTCATGTTTTCTCACGATATGTGATTTGGTCTTCAAATCTCAGATTTTCGCAAAATATTGCATTTTAAGCCAGTTTTCTTGCATTTTGTTTCGTACTAAAAATCATCGAATTCAGCAATATTTTGACGTTTATCATCCCGTTCTCCTTTATGTAAAATAAACAAAATATCATCGAATTAGGCAATATTTTGCTGTTTTTCACGTTATTGTGAATTTTCAGTTTATTGCTAATAATTCATTAAATATACGATAAAAATGATGCAAACACATAATTGATCAGATAATAACCTTAAATACTTCATTTTCAATCATCTATTTGTTTCTCGTTAAAATACTGAGTAAGATATTGAAAAGGGGAGAAGTTCTGTTTTTATGGCAAATATCGACGTTCCACCCGGATTAGAACGGTTTTACGTGTACATCTTCCATCGATGATATAAACCGAAAATCAGGAACATTTTAGTTAATTTTAATGAAAACACATTGATTTTTATCATTTGTATTGGAAGCAACATCTTTATACGTCTTTTCTAGGGTCTAAAAATTACGAAACGTCGCTCTATGATTCGAAGTTAAAATCTTCAAATTTGGTATGATAATGACTTTTTTCACGTTTTTCATGTAGTTTGATATTACGTAAATATATTCTTTTTTACCAATATTTCGCTACTATTTCATATAGTATCACGATATGTGATTTGGCCTTCAAATCTCAGATTTTCGCATAATATTGCATTTTAAGCAAGTTTTCTTGCATTTAGTTTCGTACTAAAAATCATCGAATTCGGCAATATTTTGACGTTTATCATCCCGTTCTCCTTTATGTGATATGAACAAAATATCATCGAATTAGGCAATATTTTGCTGTTTTTCCACGTTATTGTGAATTTTCAGTTTATTGCTATTAATTCATTATATATACGATAAAAATTATGCATACACATAATTGATCAGAAAATAACCTTAAATACTTCATTTTCAATCATCTATTTGTTTCTCGTTAAAATACTGAGTAGGATATTGGAAATGGGAGAAGTTCTGTTTTTATTGCATATATCAACGTTTCAGCCGGATTAGAACGGTTTTACGTGTACATCTTCCATCGGTAATATAAACCAAAAATCAGGAACATTTTAGTTAATTCTAATGAAAACATATTGATTTTTACCATTTGTATTTGAAACAACAATGTCATATGTCTTTTCTTGGATCTAAATAATACGAAACCTCGCTCTATGATTTCAAGTTAAAATCCTCAAATATGGTATTATAGTGACTTTTTTCACGTTATTCATGTAGTGTGATTTTACGTATATATATATTCGTTTTTACCAATATTTCGATACTACTTCATGTTTTCTCACGATATGCGATTTGGCCTTCAAATCTCAGATTTTCGCAAAATATTGCATTTTAAGCAAGTTTTCTTGCATTTTGTTTCGTACTAAAAATCATCGAATTCAGCAATAGTTTGACGTTTATCATCCCCTTTTCCTTTATGTGATATAAACAAAATATCATCGAATTAGGCAATAATTTGCTGATTTTCCACGTTATTGTGAATTTTCAGTTTATTGCTATTAATTCATTAAATATGCGATAAAAATGATGCAAACACATAATTGATTAGAAATTAACCTCAAACACATCATTTTCAATCAACTATTTGTTTCTCGTTAAAATAATGAGTAAGATATTGGAAAGGGGAGAAATTCTGTTTTTATTGCATATATCGACGTTTCAGCCGGATTAGAGCGGTTTTACGTGTACATCTTCCATCGGTAATATAAACCGAAAATCAGGAACATTTTAGTTAATTTTAATGAAAACACATTGATTTTTATCATTTGTATTTGAAACAACATTGTCATATGTCTTTTCTTGGATCTAAATAATACGAAACCTCGCTCTATGATTTCAAGTTAAAATCCTCAAATATGGTATTATAGTGACTTTTTTCACGTTATTCATGTAGTGTGATTTTACGTATATATATTCGTTTTTACCAATATTTCGACACTACTTCATGTTTTCTCACGATATGTGATTTGGTCTTCAAATCTCAGATTTTCGCAAAATATTGCATTTTAAGCCAGTTTTCTTGCATTTTGTTTCGTACTAAAAATCATCGAATTCAGCAATATTTTGACGTTTATCATCCCGTTCTCCTTTATGTAAAATAAACAAAATATCATCGAATTAGGCAATATTTTGCTGTTTTTCACGTTATTGTGAATTTTCAGTTTATTGCTAATAATTCATTAAATATACGATAAAAATGATGCAAACACATAATTGATCAGATAATAACCTTAAATACTTCATTTTCAATCATCTATTTGTTTCTCGTTAAAATACTGAGTAAGATATTGAAAAGGGGAGAAGTTCTGTTTTTATGGCAAATATCGACGTTCCACCCGGATTAGAACGGTTTTACGTGTACATCTTCCATCGATGATATAAACCGAAAATCAGGAACATTTTAGTTAATTTTAATGAAAACACATTGATTTTTATCATTTGTATTGGAAGCAACATCTTTATACGTCTTTTCTAGGGTCTAAAAATTACGAAACGTCGCTCTATGATTCGAAGTTAAAATCTTCAAATTTGGTATGATAATGACTTTTTTCACGTTTTTCATGTAGTTTGATATTACGTAAATATATTCTTTTTTACCAATATTTCGCTACTATTTCATATAGTATCACGATATGTGATTTGGCCTTCAAATCTCAGATTTTCGCATAATATTGCATTTTAAGCAAGTTTTCTTGCATTTAGTTTCGTACTAAAAATCATCGAATTCGGCAATATTTTGACGTTTATCATCCCGTTCTCCTTTATGTGATATGAACAAAATATCATCGAATTAGGCAATATTTTGCTGTTTTTCCACGTTATTGTGAATTTTCAGTTTATTGCTATTAATTCATTATATATACGATAAAAATTATGCATACACATAATTGATCAGAAAATAACCTTAAATACTTCATTTTCAATCATCTATTTGTTTCTCGTTAAAATACTGAGTAGGATATTGGAAATGGGAGAAGTTCTGTTTTTATTGCATATATCAACGTTTCAGCCGGATTAGAACGGTTTTACGTGTACATCTTCCATCGGTAATATAAACCAAAAATCAGGAACATTTTAGTTAATTCTAATGAAAACATATTGATTTTTACCATTTGTATTTGAAACAACAATGTCATATGTCTTTTCTTGGATCTAAATAATACGAAACCTCGCTCTATGATTTCAAGTTAAAATCCTCAAATATGGTATTATAGTGACTTTTTTCACGTTATTCATGTAGTGTGATTTTACGTATATATATATTCGTTTTTACCAATATTTCGATACTACTTCATGTTTTCTCACGATATGCGATTTGGCCTTCAAATCTCAGATTTTCGCAAAATATTGCATTTTAAGCAAGTTTTCTTGCATTTTGTTTCGTACTAAAAATCATCGAATTCAGCAATAGTTTGACGTTTATCATCCCCTTTTCCTTTATGTGATATAAACAAAATATCATCGAATTAGGCAATAATTTGCTGATTTTCCACGTTATTGTGAATTTTCAGTTTATTGCTATTAATTCATTAAATATGCGATAAAAATGATGCAAACACATAATTGATTAGAAATTAACCTCAAACACATCATTTTCAATCAACTATTTGTTTCTCGTTAAAATAATGAGTAAGATATTGGAAAGGGGAGAAATTCTGTTTTTATTGCATATATCGACGTTTCAGCCGGATTAGAGCGGTTTTACGTGTACATCTTCCATCGGTAATATAAACCGAAAATCAGGAACATTTTAGTTAATTTTAATGAAAACACATTGATTTTTATCATTTGTATTTGAAACAACATTGTCATATGTCTTTTCTTGGATCTAAATAATACGAAACCTCGCTCTATGATTTCAAGTTAAAATCCTCAAATATGGTATTATAGTGACTTTTTTCACGTTATTCATGTAGTGTGATTTTACGTATATATATTCGTTTTTACCAATATTTCGACACTACTTCATGTTTTCTCACGATATGTGATTTGGTCTTCAAATCTCAGATTTTCGCAAAATATTGCATTTTAAGCCAGTTTTCTTGCATTTTGTTTCGTACTAAAAATCATCGAATTCAGCAATATTTTGACGTTTATCATCCCGTTCTCCTTTATGTAAAATAAACAAAATATCATCGAATTAGGCAATATTTTGCTGTTTTTCACGTTATTGTGAATTTTCAGTTTATTGCTAATAATTCATTAAATATACGATAAAAATGATGCAAACACATAATTGATCAGATAATAACCTTAAATACTTCATTTTCAATCATCTATTTGTTTCTCGTTAAAATACTGAGTAAGATATTGAAAAGGGGAGAAGTTCTGTTTTTATGGCATATATCGACGTTTCAGCCGGATTAGAACGGTTTTACGTGTACATCTTCCATCGACGATATAAACCGAAAATCAGGAACATTTTAGTTAATTTTAATGAAAACACATTGATTTTTATCATTTGTATTGGAAGCAACATCTTTATACGTCTTTTCTAGGGTCTAAAAAATACGAAACGTCGTTCTATGATTCGAAGTTAAAATCTTCAAATTTGGTATAATAATGACTTTTTTCACGTTTTTCATGTAGTTTGATATTACGTAAATATATTCTTTTTTACCAATATTTCGATACTATTTCATGTAGTATCACAATATGTGATTTGGCCTTCAAATCTCAGATTTTCGCATAATATTGCATTTTAAGCAAGTTTTCTTGCATTTAGTTTCGTACTAAAAATCATCGAATTCAGCAATATTTTGACGTTTATCATCCCGTTCTCCTTTATGTGATATGAACAAAATATCATCGAATTAGGCAATATTTTGCTGTTTTTCCATGTTATTGTGAATTTTCAGTTTATTGCTATTAATTCATTAAATATACGATAAAAATGATGCAAACACATAATTGATTAGAAATTAACCTTAAACACATCATTTTCAATCAACTATTTGTTTCTCGTTAACATAATGAGTAAGATATTGGAAAGGGGAGAAGTTCTGTTTTTATGGCATATATCGACGTTTCAGCCGGATTAGAACGGTTTTACGTGTACATCTTCCATCGATGATATAAACCGAAAATCAGGAACATTTTAGTTAATTTTAATGAAAACACATTGATTTTTATCATTTGTATTGGAAGCAACATCTTTATACGTCTTTTCTAGGGTCTAAAAAATAAGAAACCTCGCTCTATGATTTGAAGTTAAAATCCTCAAATATGGTATTATAGTGACTTTTTTCACGTTATTCATGTAGCGTGATATTACAAAAATACATTCTTTTTTACCAATATTTCGATACTATTTCATGTTTTCTCACGATATGTGATTTGGCCTTCAAATCTCAGATTTTCGCTTAATATTGCATTTTAAGCAAGTTTTCTTGCATTTTGTTTCGTACTAAAAATCATCGAATTCAGTAATATTTTGACGTTTATTATCCCCTTTTCCTTTGTGTGATATAAACAAAATATTATCGAATTAGGCAATATTTTGCCGTTTTTCCACGTTTTTGTGAATTTTCAGTTTACTGTTATTATTTCATTAAATATACAAGAAAAATTATGCAAACACATAATTGATCAGATAATAACCTTAAATACTTCATTTTCAATCATCTATTTGTTTCTCGTTAAAATACTGAGTAAGATATTCAAAAGGGGAGAAGTTCTGTTTTTATAGCATATATCGACGTTTCAGCCGGAGTAGAACGGTTTTACGTGTACATCTTCCATCGGTAATATAAACCGAAAAACAAGAACATTTTAGTTAATTTTAATGAAAACACATTGATTTTTATCATTTGTATTGGAAGCATTGGAAGCAACATCTTTATACGTCTTTTCTAGGGTCTAAAAAATACGAAACGTCGCTCTATGATTCGAAGTTAAAATCTTCAAATTTGGTATAATAATGACTTTTTTCACGTTTATCATGTAGTTTGATATTACGTAAATATATTCTTTTTTACCAATATTTCGATACTATTTCATGTAGTATCACGATATGTGATTTGTCCTTCAAATCTCAGATTTTCGCATAATATTGCATTTTAAGCAAGTTTTCTTGCATTTAGTTTCGTACTAAAAATCATCGAATTCAGCAATATTTTGACGTTTATCATCCCGTTCTCCTTTATGTGATATGAACAAAATATCATCGAATTAGGCAATATTTTGCTGTTTTTCCACGTTATTGTGAATTTTCAGTTTATTGCTATTAATTCATTAAATATACGATAAAAATGATGCAAACACATAATTGATCAGATAATAACCTTAAATACTTCATTTTCAATCATCTATTTGTTTCTCGTTAAAATACTGAGTAGGATATTGGAAATGGGAGAAGTTCTGTTTTTATTGCATATATCAACGTTTCAGCCGGATTAGAACGGTTTTACGTGTACATCTTCCATCGGTAATATAAACCAAAAATCAGGAACATTTTAGTTAATTCTAATGAAAACATATTGATTTTTATCATTTGTATTTCAAACAACATTGTCATATGTCTTTTCTTGGATCTAAATAATACGAAAACTCGCTCTATGATTTGAAGTTAAAATCCTCTTATATGGTATTATAGTGACTTTTTTCACGTTATTCATGTAGTGTGATTTTACATATATATATTCGTTTTTACCAATATTTCGATACTATTCATGTTTTCTCACGATATATGATTTGGCCTTCAAATCTCAGATTTTCGCATAATATTGCATTTTAAGCAAGTTTTCTTGCATTTTGTTTCGTACTAAAAATCATCGAATTCAGCAGTATTTGGACGTTTATCATCCCCTTTTCCTTTATGTAATATAAACAAAATATCATCGAATTAGGCAATATTTCGCTGTTTTTCCACGTTATTGTGAATTTTCAGTTTATTGCTAGTAATTCATTAAATATACTATAAAAATGATGCAAACACATAATTTATTAGAAATTAACCTTAAACACTTCATATGCAGGCGATGAGACACAATAAAGTGGCTGAAGTATGTTGACCAGACCACACACTAGAAATTGAAGGGACGACGACGTTTCGGTCCGTCCTGGACCATTCTCAAATCGATTGTGAATTTAAACACTTCATTTTCAATCAACTATTTGTTTCTCGTTAAAATACTGAGTAAGATATTGGAAAGGGGAGAAGTTCTGTTTTTATTGCATATATCGACGTTTCAGCCGGATTAGAGCGGTTTTACGTGTACATCTTCCATCGGTAATATAAACCGAAAATCAGGAACATTTTAGTTAATTTTAATGAAAACACATTGATTTTTATCATTTGTATTGGAAGCAACATCTTTATACGTCTTTTCTAGGGTCTAAAAAATACGAAACGTCGCTCTATGATTCGAAGTTAAAATCTTCAAATTTGGTATAATAATGACTTTTTTCACGTTTTTCATGAAGTTTAATATTACGTAAATATATTCTTTTTTACCAATATTTCGATACTATTTCATGTTTTCTCATGATATGTGATTTGGCCTTCAAATTTCAGATTTTCGCATAATATTGCATTTTAAGCAAGTTTTCTTGCATTTTGTTTCGTACTAAAAATCATCGAATTCAGCAATATTTTGACGTTTATCATCCCCTTTTCCTTTATGTGATATAAACAAAATATCATCGAATTAGGCAATATTTTGCTGTTTTTCCACGTTATTGTGAATTTTCAGTTTATTGCTATTAATTCATTATATATACGATAAAAATGATGCAAACACATAATTGATTTGAAATTAACCTTAAACACTTCATTTTCAGTCAACTATTAGTTTCTCGTTAAAATACTGAGTAAGATATTGGAAAGTGGTGAAGTTCTGTTTTTATTGCATATATCGACGTTTCAGCCGGATTAAAGCGGTTTTACGTGTACATCTTCCATCGGTAATATATACGGAAAATCAGGAACATTTTACTTAATTCTAATGAAAACACATTGATTTTTATCATTTGTATTTGAAACAACAATGTCATATGTCTTTTCTTGGATCTAAATAATACGAAACCTCGCTCTATGATTTCAAGTTAAAATCCTCAAATATGGTATTATAGTGACTTTTTTCACGTTATTCATGTAGTGTGATTTTACGTATATATATATTCGTTTTTACCAATATTTCGATACTACTTCATGTTTTCTCACGATATGCGATTTGGCCTTCAAATCTCAGATTTTCGCAAAATATTGCATTTTAAGCAAGTTTTCTTGCATTTTGTTTCGTACTAAAAATCATCGAATTCAGCAATATTTTGACGTTTATCATCCCCTTTTCCTTTATGTGATATAAACAAAATTTCATCGAATTAGGCAATAATTTGCTGTTTTTCCACGTTATTGTGAATTTTCAGTTTATTGCTATTAATTCATTAAATATGCGATAAAAATGATGTAAACACATAATTGATTAGAAATTAACCTTAAACACATCATTTTCAATCAACTATTTGTTTCTCGTTAAAATAATGAGTAAGATATTGGAAAGGGGAGAAATTCTGTTTATATTGCATATATCGACGTTTCAGCCGGATTAGAGCGGTTTTACGTGTAC
The DNA here is from genome assembly GCF_040958095.1 of Procambarus clarkii. Taxonomy (NCBI): domain Eukaryota; kingdom Metazoa; phylum Arthropoda; class Malacostraca; order Decapoda; family Cambaridae; genus Procambarus; species Procambarus clarkii. The sequence goes on along the minus strand of NC_091179.1, from coordinate 42,229,868 downwards.
ATCTTCCATCGGTAATATAAACCGAAAATCAGGAACATTTTAGTTAATTTTAATGAAAACACATTGATTTTTATCATTTGTATTGGAAGCAACATCTTTATACGTCTTTTCTAGGGTCTAAAAATTACGAAACGTCGTTTTATGATTCGAAGTTAAAATCCTCAAATTTGGTATAATAATGACTTTTCTCACGTTTTTCTTGTAGTTTGATATTACGTAAATATATTCATTTTTACCAGTATTTCGATACTATTTTATGTAGTATCACGATATGTGATATGACCTTCAAATCTCAGATTTTCGCATAATATTGCATTTTAAGCAATAAAATGCAAGTTTTCTTGCATTTTGTTTCGTACTAAAAATCATCGAATTCAGCAATATTTTGACGTCTTTTATGTAGTCTTTTATGTACGATACTATTTTATGTAGTATCACGATATGTGATATGAGCTTCAAATCTCAGATTTTTGCATAATATTGCTTTTTAAGCAATAAAATGCAAGTTTTCTTGCATTTTGTTTCGTACTAAAAATCATCGAATTCAGCAATATTTTGACCTTTATCATCCCCTTTTCCTTTATGTGATATAAACAAAATATCATCGAATTAGGCAATATTTTGCTGTTTTTCCACGTTTTTGTGAATTTTCAGTTTATTGTTATTATTTCTTTAAATATTCGAGAAAAATTATGCAAACACATTATTGATCAGAAAATAACCTTAAATACTTCATTTTCAATCATCTATTTGTTTCTCGTTAAAATACTGAGTAAGATATTGAAAAGGGGAGAAGTACTGTTTTTATTGCATATATAGGCGTTTCAGCCAGATTAGAACGGTTTTAGGTGTACATCTTCCATCGGTAACATAAACCGAAAATCAGGAACATTTTAGTTAATTTTAATGAAAACACATTGATTTTTATCATTTGTATTGGAAGCAACATCTTTATACGTCTTTTCTAGGGTCTAAAAAATACGAAACCTCGCTCTATGATTTTAAGTTAAAATCCTCAAATATGGTATTATAGTGACTTTTTTCACGTTATTCATGTAGTGTGATTTTACGTATATATATTCGTTTTTACCAATATTTCGATACTACTTCATGTTTTCTCACGATATGTGATTTGGCCTTCAAATCTCAGATTTTCGCAAAATATTGCATTTTAAGCAAGTTTTCTTGCATTTTGTTTCGTACTAAAAATCATCGAATTCAGCAATATTTTGACGTTTATCATCCCGTTCTCCTTTATGTGATATGAACAAAATATCATCGAATTAGGCAATATTTTGCGGTTTTTCCACGTTATTGTGAATTTTCAGTTTATTGCTATTAATTCATTATATATACGATAAAAATTATGCAAACACATAATTGATCAGATAATAACCTTATATAATTCATTTCCAATCATCTATTTGTTTCTCGTTAAAATACTGAGTAAGATATTGAAAAGGGGAGAAGTTCTGTTTTTATTGCATATATCGACGTTTCAGCCGGATTAGAACGATTTTACGTGTACATCTTCCATCGGTAATATAAACCGAAAATCAGGAACATTTTAGTTCATTCTAATGAAAACACATTGATTTTTATCATTTGTATTTGAAACAATATTGTCATATGTCTTTTCTTGGATCTAAATAATACGAAACCTCGCTCTATGATTTGAAGTTAAGATCCTCATATATGGTAATATAGTGACTTTTTTCACGTTATTCATTTAGTGTAATTTTACGTATATATATTCGTTTTTACCAATATTTCGATACTACTTCATGTTTTCTCACGATATGTGATTTGGCCTTCAAATCTCAGATTTTCGCAAAATATTGCATTTTAAGCAAGTTTTCTTGCATTTTGTTTCGTAATTAAAATCATCGAATTCAGCAATATTTTGATGTTTATCATCCCCTTTTCCTTTATGTAAAATAAACAAAATATCATCGAATTAGGCAATATTTTGCGGTTTTTCCACGTTATTGTGAACTTTCAGTTTATTGCTATTAATTCATTATATATACGATAAAAATTGAGCATACACATAATTGATCAGATAATAACCTTAAATACTTCATTTTCAATCATCTATTTGTTTCTCGTTAAAATACTGAGTAAGATATTGAAAAGGGGAGAAGTTCTGTTTTTATGGCAAATATCGACGTTTCAGCCGGATTAGAACGGTTTTACGTGTACATCTTCCATCGATGATATAAACCGAAAATCAGGAACATTTTAGTTAATTTTAATGTAAACACATTGATTTTTATCATTTGTATTGGAAGCAACATCTTTATACGTCTTTTCTGGGGTCTAAAAAATACGAAACGTCGCTCTATGATTCGAAGTTAAAATCTTCAAATTTGGTATAATAATGACTTTTTTCACGTTTTTCATGTAGTTTGATATTACGTAAATATATTCTTTTTTACCAATATTTCGATACTATTTCATGTAGTATCACGATATGTGATTTGGCCTTCAAATCTCAGGTTTTCGCATAATATTGCATTTTAAGCAAGTTTTCTTGCATTTAGTTTCGTACTAAAAATCATCGAATTCAGCAATATTTTGACGTTTATCATCCCGTTCTCCTTTATGTGATATGAACAAAATATCATCGAATTAGGCAATATTTTGCTGTTTTCCACGTTATTGTGAATTTTCAGTTTTTGCTATTAATTCATTATATATACGATAAATTTATGCATACACATAATTGATCAGAAAATAACCTTAAATACTTCATTTTCAATCATCTATTTGTTTCTCGTTAAAATACTGAGTAGGATATTGGAAATGGGAGAAGTTCTGTTTTTATTGCATATATCAACGTTTCAGCCGGATTAGAACGGTTTTACGTGTACATCTTCCATCGGTAATATAAACCAAAAATCAGGAACATTTTAGTTAATTCTAATGAAAACATATTGATTTTTATCATTTGTATTTGAAACAACATTGTCATATGTCTTTTCTTGGATCTAAATAATACGAAAACTCGCTCTATGATTTGAAGTTAAAATCCTCAAATATGGTATTATAGTGACTTTTTTCACGTTATTCATGTAGTGTGTTTTTACATATATATATTCGTTTTTACCAATATTTCGATACTACTTCATGTTTTCTCAGGATATGTGATTTGGCCTTCAAATCTCAGATTTTCGCATAATATTGCATTTTAAGCAAGTTTTCTTGCATTTAGTTTCGTACTAAAAATCATCGAATTCAGCAGTATTTTGACGTTTATCATCCCCTTTTCCTTTATGTAATATAAACAAAATATCATCGAATTAGGCAATATTTTGCTGTTTTTCCACGTTATTGTGAATTTTCAGTTTATTGCTAGTAATTCATTAAATATAATATAAAAATGATGCAAACACATAATTGATTAGAAATTAACCTTAAACACTTCACATGCAGGCGATGAGACACAATAAAGTGGCTGAAGTATGTTGACCAGAAAACACACTAGAAATTGAAGGGACGACGACGTTTCGGTCCGTCCTGGGCCATTCTCAAGTCGATTGTGAATTTAAACACTTCATTTTCAATCAACTATTTGTTTCTCGTTAAAATACTGAGTAAGATATTGGAAAGGGGAGAAGTTTTGTTTTTATTGCATATATCGACGTTTCAGCCGGATTAGAGCGGTTTTACGTGTACATCTTCCATCGGTAATATAAACCGAAAATCAGGAACATTTTAGTTAATATTAATGAAAACACATTGATTTTTATCATTTGTATTGGAAGCTACATCTTTATACGTCTTTTCTAGGGTCTAAAAAATACGAAACGTCGCTCTATGATTCGAAGTTAAATTCTTCAAATTTGGTATAATAATGACTTTTTTCACGTTTTTCATGAAGTTTGATATTACGTAAATATATTCTTTTTTACCAATATTTCGATACTATTTCATGTTTTCTCATGATATGCGATTTGGCCTTCAAATTTCAGATTTTCGCATAATATTGCATTTTAAGCAAGTTTTCTTGCATTTTGTTTCGTACTAAAAATCATCGAATTCAGCAATATTTTGACGTTTATCATCCCCTTTTCCTTTATGTGATATAAACAAAATATCATCGAATTAGGCAATATTTTGCTGTTTTTCCACGTTATTGTGAATTTTCAGTTTATTGCTATTAATTCATTATATATACGATAAAAATGATGCAAACACATAATTGATTTGAAATTAACCTTAAACACTTCATTTTCAGTCAACTATTAGTTTCTCGTTAAAATACTGAGTAAGATATTGGAAAGTGGTGAAGTTCTGTTTTTATTGCATATATCGACGTTTCAGCCGGATTAAAGCGGTTTTACGTGTACATCTTCCATCGGTATTATATACGGAAAATCAGGAACATTTTAGTTAATTCTAATGAAAACACATTGATTTTTATCATTTGTATTTGAAACAACATTGTCATGTCTTTTCTTGGATCTAAAAAATACGAAACCTCGCTCAATGATTTGAAGTTAAGATCCTCAAATATGGTAATATAGTGACTTTTTTCACGTTATTCATTTAGTGTAATTTTACGTATATATATTCGTTTCTACCAATATTTCGATACTACTTCATGTTTTCTCACGATATGTGATTTGGCCTTCAAATCTCAGATTTTCGCATAATATTGCATTTTAAGCAAGTTTTCTTGCATTTAGTTTCGTACTAAAAATCATCGAATTCAGCAATATTTGGACGTTTATCATCCCGTTCTCCTTTATGTGATATGAACAAAATATCATCGAATTAGGCAATATTTTGCTGTTTTTCCACGTTATTGTGAATTTTCAGTTTATTGCTATTAATTCATTATATATACGATAAAAATTATGCATACACATAATTGATCAGAAAATAACCTTAAATACTTCATTTTCAATCATCTATTTGTTTCTCGTTAAAATACTGAGTAGGATATTGGAAATGGGAGAAGTTCTGTTTTTATTGCATATATCAACGTTTCAGCCGGATTAGAACGGTTTTACGTGTACATCTTCCATCGGTAATATAAACCAAAAATCAGGAACATTTTAGTTAATTCTAATGAAAACATATTGATTTTTATCATTTGTATTTGAAACAACATTGTCATATATCTTTTCTTGGATCTAAATAATACGAAACCTCGCTCTATGATTTGAAGTTAAAATCCTCAAATATGGTATTATAGTGACTTTTTTCACGTTATTCATGTAGTGTGATTTTACATATATATATTCGTTTTTACCAACATTTCGATACTACTTCATGTTTTCTCACGATATGTGATTTGGCCTTCAAATCTCTGATTTTCGCATAATATTGCATTTTAAGCAAGTTTTCTTGCATTTTGTTTCGTAATAAAAATCATCGAATTCAGCAGTATTTTGACGTTTATCATCCCCTTTTCCTTTATGTAATATATACAAAATATCATCGAATTAGGCAATATTTTGCTGTTTTTCCACGTTATTGTAAATTTTCAGTTTATTGCTTGTAATTCATTAAATATACGATAAAAATGATGCAAACACATAATTGATTAGAAATTAACCTTAAACACTTCATTTTCAATCAACTATTTGTTTCTCGTTAAAATACTGAGTAAGATATTGGAAAGGGGAGAAGTTCTGTTTTTATTGCATATATCGACGTTTCAGCCGGATTAGAGCGGTTTTACGTGTACATCTTCCATCGGTAATATAAACCGAAAATCAGGAACATTTTAGTTAATTTTAATGAAAACACATTGATATTTATCATTTGTATTGGAAGCAACATCTTTATACGTCTTTTCTAGGGTCTAAAAAATACGAAACGTCGCTCTATGATTCGAAGTTAAAATCTTCAAATTTGGTATAATAATGACTTTTTTCACGATTTTCATGTAGTTTGATATTACGTAAATATATTCTTTTTTACCAATATTTCGATACTATTTCATGTAGTATCACGATATGTGATTTGGCCTTCAAATCTCAGATTTTCGCATAATATTGCATTTCAAGCAAGTTTTCTTGCATTTTGTTTCGTACTAAAAATCATCGAATTCAGCAATATTTTGGCGTTTATCATCCCATTTCCCTTTATGTGATATAAACAAAATATCATCGAATTAGGCAATATTTTGCCGTTTTTCCACGTTTATGTGAATTTTCAGTTTATTGCTAGTAATTCATTAAATATACTATAAAAATGATGCAAACACATAATTGATTAGAAATTAACCTTAAACACTTCATATGCAGGCGATGAGACAAAATAAAGTGGCTGAAGTATGTTGACCAGACCACACACTAGAAATTGAAGGGACGACGACGTTTCGGTCCGTCCTGGACCATTCTCAAGTCGATTGTGAATTTAAACACTTCATTTTCAATCAACTATTTGTTTCTCGTTAAAATACTGAGTAAGATATTGGAAAGGGGAGAAGTTCTGTTTTTATTGCATATATCGACGTTTCAGCCGGATTAGAGCGGTTTTACGTGTACAACTTCTATCGGTAATATAAACCGAAAATCAGGAACATTTTAGTTAATTTTAATGAAAACACATTGATTTTTATCATTTGTATTGGAAGCAACATCTTTATACGTCTTTTCTAGGGTCTAAAAAATACGAAACGTCGCTCTATTATTCGAAGTTAAAATCTTCAAATTTGGTATAATAATGACTTTTTTCACGTTTTTCATGAAGTTTGATATTACGTAAATATATTCTTTTTTACCAATATTTCGATACTATTTCATGTTTTCTCATGATATGTGATTTGGCCTTCAAATTTCAGATTTTCGCATAATATTGCATTTTAAGCAAGTTTTCTTGCATTTTGTTTCGTACTAAAAATCATCGAATTCAGCAATATTTTGACGTTTATCATCCCCTTTTCCTTTATGTGATATAAACAAAATATCATCGAATTAGGCAATATTTTGCTGTTTTTCCACGTTATTGTGAATTTTCAGTTTAATGCTATTAATTCATTATATATACGATAAAAATGATGCAAACACATAATTGATTTGAAATTAACCTTAAACACTTCATTTTCAGTCAACTATTAGTTTCTCGTTAAAATACTGAGTAAGATATTGGAAAGTGGTGAAGTTCTGTTTTTATTGCATATATCGACGTTTCAGCCGGATTAAAGCAGTTTTACGTGTACATCTTCCATCGGTATTATATACGGAAAATCAGGAACATTTTAGTTAATTCTAATGAAAACACATTGATTTTTATCATTTGTATTTGAAACAACATTGTCATATGTCTTTTCTTGGATCTAAATAATACGAAACCTCGCTCTATGATTTGAAGTTAAGATCCTCAAATATGGTAATATAGTGACTTTTTTCACGTTATTCATTTAGTGTAATTTTACGTATATATATTCGTTTCTACCAATATTTCGATACTACTTCATGTTTTCTCACGATATGTGATTTGGCCTTCAAATCTCAGAATTTCGCAAATTTTTAATCTTTAAGCAAGTTTTCTTGCATTTTCTTTTGTACTAAAAATCATCGAATTTAGCAATATTTTGACCTTTTTTCATCCCCTTTTCCTTTATGTGATTTAAACAAAATATCATAGAATTAGGCCGTTTTTCCACGTTTTTGTGAATTTTCAGTTTATTGTTATTAATTCATTATATATACGATAAAAATTATGCAAACACATAATTGATCAGAAAATAACCTTAAATACTTCATTTTCAATCATCTATCTGTTTCTCGTTAAAATACTGAGTAGGATATTGAAAATGGAAGAAGTTCTGTTTTAATTGCAAATATCGACGTTTCAGCCGGATTAGAACGGTTTTACGTGTACATCTTCCATCGGTAATATAAACCAAAAATCAGGAACATTTTAGTTAATTCTAATGAAAACATATTGATTTTTATCATTTGTATTTGAAACAACATTGTCATATGTCTTTTCTTGGATCTAAATAATACGAAACCTCGCTCTATGATTTGAAGTTAAAATCCTCAAATATAGTATTATTGTGACTTTTTTCACGTTATTCATGTAGTGTGATTTTACGAATATATATTCGTTTTACCAATATTTTGATACTACTTCATGTTTTCTCACGATATGTGATTTGGCCTTCAAATCTCAGATTTTCGCATAATATTGCATTTTAAGCAAGTTTTCTTGCATTTTGTTTCGTACTAAAAATCATCGAATTCATCAATATTTTGACGTTTATCATCCACTTTTCCTTTATGTAAAATAAACAAAATGTCATCGAATTAGGCAATATTTTGCTGTTTTCCACGTTATTGTGAATTTTCAATTTATTGCTATTAATTCATTAAATATACGATAAAAATGATGCAAACACATAATTGATTAGAAATTAACCTTAAACACTTCATTTTCAATCAACTGTTTGTTTCTCGTTAAAATACTGAGTAAGATATTGGAAAGGGGAGAAGTTTTGTTTTTATTGCATATATCGACGTTTCAGCCGGATTAGAGCGGTTTTACGTGTACATCTTCCATCGGTAATATAAACCGAAAATCAGGAACATTTTAGTTAATTCTAATGAAAACACATTGATTTTTATCATTTGTATTTGAAGCAACATTGTCATATGTCTTTTCTTGGATCTAAATACTACGAAACCTCGCTCTATGATTTGAAGTCAAAATCATCAAATATGGTATTATAGTGACTTTTTTCACGTTATTCATGTATTCTGATTTTACGTATATATATTCGTTATTACCAATATTTCGATACTACTTCATGTTTTCTCACGATATGTGATTTGGCCTTCAAATCTCAGATTTTTGCATAATATTGCATTTTAAGCAAGTTTTCTTGCATTTTGTTTCGTACTAAAAATCATCGAATTCAGCAATATTTTGACGTTTATCATCCCCTTTTCCGTTATGTAATATAAACAAAATATCATCGAATTAGGCAATATTTTGCTGTTTTTCCACATTATTGTGAATTTTCAGTTTATTGCTATTAATTCATTAAATATACGATAAAAATGATGCAAACACATAATTGACTAGAAATTAACCTTAACACTTCATTTTCAATCAACTATTTGTTTCTCGTTAAAATACTGAGTAAGATATTGGAAAGGGGAGAAGTTCTGTTTTTATTGCGTATATCGACGTTTCAGACGGATTAGAGCGGTTTTACGTGTACATCTTCCATCGGTAATATAAACCGAAAATCAGGAACATTTTAGTTAATTTTAATGAAAACACATTGATTTTTATCATTTGTATTGGAAGCAACATATTTATACGTCTTTTCTAGGGTCTAAAAATTACGAAACGTCGCTCTATGATTCGAAGTTAAAATCTTCAAATTTGGTATAATAATGACTTTTTTCAAGTTTTTCATGTAGTTTGATATTACGTAAATATATTCTTTTTTACCAATATTTCGATACTATTGCATGTAGTATCACGATATGTGATTTGGCCTTCAAATCTCAGATTTTCGCATAATATTGCATTTTAAGCAAGTTTTCTTGCATTTTGTTTCGTACTAAAAATCATCGAATTCAGCAATATTTTGACGTTTATCATCCCCTTTTCCTTTATGTGATATAAACAAAATATCATCGAACTAGGCAACAGTTTGCCGTTTTTCCACGTTTTTGTGAATTTTCAGTTTATTGTTATTATTTCATTATATATACGAGAAAAATTAAGCAAACACATAATTGATCAGATAATAACCTTAAATACTTCATTTTCAATCATCTATTTGTTTCTCGTTAAAATACTAAGTAAGATATTCGAAAGGGGAGAAGTTCTGTTTTTATTGCATATATCGACGTTTCAGCCGGATTAGAACGGTTTTACGTGTACATCTTCCATCGGTAATATAAACCGAAAATCAGGAACATTTTAGTTAATTCTAATGAAAATACATTGATTTTTATCATTTGTATTTGAAACAACATTGTCATATGTCTTTTCTTGGATCTAAATAATACGAAACCTCGCTCTATGATTTGAAGTTAAAATCCTCAAATATGGTATTATAGTGACTTTTTTCACGTTATTCATGTAGTGTGATTTTACGTATATATATTCGTTTTTACCAATATTTCGATACTACTTCATGTTTTCTCACGATATGTGATTTGGCCTTCAAATCTCAGATTTTCGCATAATATTGCATTTTAAGCAAGTTTTCTTGCATTTTGTTTCGTACTAAAAATCATCGAATTCAGCAGTATTTTGACGTTTATCATCCCCTTTTCCTTTATGTAATATAAAGAAAATATCATCGAATTAGGCAATATTTTGCTGTTTTTCCACGTTATTGTGAATTTTCAGTTTATTGTTAGTAATTCATTAAATATACTATAAAAATGATGCAAACACATAATTGATTAGAAATTAACCTTAAACACTTCATATGCAGGCGATGAGACACAATAAAGTGGCTGAAGTATGTTGACCAGACCACACACTAGAAATTGAAGGGACGACGACGTTTCGGTCCGTCCTGGACCATTCTCAAGTCGATTGTGAATTTAAACACTTCATTTTCAATCAACTATTTGTTTCTCGTTAAAATACTGAGTAAGATATTGGAAAGGGGAGAAGTTCTGTTTTATTGCATATATCGACGTTTCAGCCGGATTAAAGCGGTTTTACGTGTACATCTTCCATCGGTAATATAAACCGAAAATCAGGAACATTTTAGTTAATTTTAATGAAAACACATTGATTTTTATCATTTGTATTGGAAGCAACATCTTTATACGTCTTTTCTAGGGTCTAAAAAATACGAAACGTCGCTCTATGATTCGAAGTTAAAATCTTCAAATTTGGTATAATAATGACTTTTTTCACGTTTTTCATGAAGTTTGATATTACGTAAATATATTCTTTTTTACCAATATTTCGATACTATTTCATGTTTTCTCATGATATGTGATTTGGCCTTCAAATTTCAGATTTTCGCATAATATTGCATTTTAAGCAAGTTTTCTTGCATTTTGTTTCGTACTAAAAATCATCGAATTCAGCAATATTTTGACGTTTATCATCCCCTTTTCCTTCATGTAAAATAAACAAAATATCATCGAATTAGGCAATATTTTGCTGTTTTTCCACGTTATTGTGAATTTTCAGTTTATTGCTATTAATTCATTAAATATACGATAAAAATTATGCAAACACATAATTGATCAGATAATAACCTTAAATACTTCATTTTCAATCATCTATTTGTTTCTCGTTAAAATACTGAGTAAGATATTGAAAAGGGGAGAAGTTCTGTTTTTATGGCATATATCGACGTTTCAGCCGGATTAGAACGGTTTTACGTGTACATCTTCCATCGATGATATAAACCGAAAATCAGGAACATTTTAATTAATTTTAATGAAAACACATTGATTTTTATCATTTGTATTGGAAGCAATATCTTTATACGTCTTTTCTAGGGTCTAAAAAATACGAAACGTCGCTCTATGATTCGAAGTTAAAATCTTCAAATTTGGTATAATAATGACTTTTTTCACGTTTTTCATGTAGTTTGATATTACGTAAATATATTCTTTTTTACCAATATTTCGATACTATTTCATGTAGTATCACGATATGTGATTTGGCCTTCAAATCTCAGATTTTCGCATAATATTGCATTTTAAGCAAGTTTTCTTGCATTTAGTTTCGTACTAAAAATCATCGAATTCAGCAATATTTTGACGTTTATCATCCCGTTCTCCTTTATGTGATATGAACAAAATATCATCGAATTAGGCAATATTTTGCTGTTTTTCCACGTTATTGTGAATTTTCAGTTTATTGCTATTAATTCATTATATATACGATAAAAATTATGCATACACATAATTGATCAGAAAATAACCTTAAATACTTCATTTTCAATCATCTATTTGTTTCCCGTTAAAATACTGAGTAGGATATTGGAAATGGGAGAAGTTCTGTTTTTATTGCATATATCAACGTTTCAGCCGGATTAGAACGGTTTTACGTGTACATCTTCCATCGGTAATATAAACCAAAAATCAGGAACATTTTAGTTAATTCTAATGAAAACATATTGATTTTTATCATTTGTATTTGAAACAACATTGTCATATGTCTTTTCTTGGATCTAAATAATACGAAACCTCGCTCTATGATTTGAAGTTAAAATCCTCAAATATGGTATTATAGTGACTTTTTTCACGTTATTCATGTAGTGTGATTTTACATATATATATTCGTTTTTACCAATATTTCGATACTACTTCATGTTTTCTCACGATATGTGATTTGGCCTTCAAATCTCAGATTTTCGCATAATATTGCATTTTAAGCAAGTTTTCTTGCATTTTGTTTCGTACTAAAAATCATCGAATTCAGCAGTATTTTGACGTTTATCATCCCCTTTTCCTTTATGTAATATAAACAAAATATCATCGAATTAGGCAATATTTTGCTGTTTTTCCACGTTATTGTGAATTTTCAGTTTATTGCTAGTAATTCATTAAATATACTATAAAAATGATGCAAACACATAATTGATTAGAAATTAACCTTAAACACTTCATATGCAGGCGATGAGACACAATAAAGTGGCTGAAGTATGTTGACCAGACCACACACTAGAAATTGAAGGGACGACGACGTTTCGGTCCGTCCTGGACCATTCTCAAGTCGATTGTGAATTTAAACACTTCATTTTCAATCAACTATTTGTTTCTCGTTAAAATACTGAGTAAGATATTGGAAAGGGGAGAAGTTCTGTTTTTATTGCATATATCGACGTTTCAGCCGGATTAGAGCGGTTTTACGTGTACATCTTCCATCGGTAATATAAACCGAAAATCAGGAACATTTTAGTTAATTTTAATGAAAACACATTGATTTTTATCATTTGTATTGGAAGCAACATCTTTATACGTCTTTTCTAGGGTCTAAAAAATACGAAACGTCGATCTAAGATTCGAAGTTAAAATCTTCAAATTTGGTATAATAATGACTTTTTTCACGTTTTTCATGAAGTTTGATATTACGTAAATATATTCTTTTTTACCAATATTTCGATACTATTTCATGTTTTCTCATGATATGTGATTTGGCCTTCAAATTTCAGATTTTCGCATAATATTGCATTTTAAGCAAGTTTTCTTGCATTTTGTTTCGTACTAAAAATCATCGAATTCAGCAATATTTTGACGTTTATCATCCCCTTTTCCTTCATGTAAAATAAACAAAATATCATCGAATTAGGCAATATTTTGCTGTTTTTCCACGTTTTTGTGAATTTTCAGTTTATTGCTATTAATTCATTAAATATACGATAAAAATTATGCAAACACATAATTGATCAGATAATAACCTTAAATACTTCATTTTCAATCATCTATTTGTTTCTCGTTAAAATACTGAGTAAGATATTGAAAAGGGGAGAAGTTCTGTTTTTATGGCATATATCGACGTTTCAGCCGGATTAGAACGGTTTTACATGTACATCTTCCATCGATGATATAAACCGAAAATCAGGAACATTTTAGTTAATTTTAATGAAAACACATTGATTTTTATCATTTGTATTGGAAGCAATATCTTTATACGTCTTTTCTAGGGTCTAAAAAATACGAAACGTCGCTCTATGATTCGAAGTTAAAATCTTCAAATTTGGTATAATAATGACTTTTTTCACGTTTTTCATGTAGTTTGATATTACGTAAATATATTCTTTTTTACCAATATTTCGATACTATTTCATGTAGTATCACGATATGTGATTTGGCCTTCAAATCTCAGATTTTCGCATAATATTGCATTTTAAGCAAGTTTTCTTGCATTTAGTTTCGTACTAAAAATCATCGAATTCAGCAATATTTTGACGTTTATCATCCCGTTCTCCTTTATGTGATATGAACAAAATATCATCGAATTAGGCAATATTTTGCTGTTTTTCCACGTTATTGTGAATTTTCAGTTTATTGCTATTAATTCATTATATATACGATAAAAATGATGCAAACACATAATTGATTTGAAATTAACCTTAAACACTTCATTTTCTGTCAACTATTAGTTTCTCGTTAAAATACTGAGTAAGATATTGGAAAGTGGTGAAGTTCTGTTTTTATTGCATATATCGACGTTTCAGCCGGATTAAAGCAGTTTTACGTGTACATCTTCCATCGGTATTATATACGGAAAATCAGGAACATTTTAGTTAATTCTAATGAAAACACATTGATTTTTATCATTTGTATTTGAAACAATATTGTCATATGTCTTTTCTTGGATCTAAATAATACGAAACCTCGCTCTATGATTTGAAGTTAAGATCCTCAAATATGGTAATATAGTGACTTTTTTCACGTTATTCATTTAGTGTAATTTTACGTATATATATTCGTTTCTACCAATATTTCGATACTACTTAATGTTTTCTCACGATATGTGATTTGGCCTTCAAATCTCAGAATTTCGCAAATTTTGAATCTTTAAGCAAGTTTTCTTGCAATTTCTTTTGTACTAAAAATCATCGAATTTAGCAATATTTTGACCTTTTTTCATCCCCTTTTCCTTTATGTGATTTAAACAAAATATCATAGAATTAGGCCGTTTTTCCACGTTTTTGTGAATTTTCAGTTTATTGTTATTAATTCATTATATATACGATAAAAATTATGCAAACACATAATTGATCAGAAAATAACCTTAAATACTTCATTTTCAATCATCTATCTGTTTCTCGTTAAAATACTGAGTAGGATATTGAAAATGGAAGAAGTTCTGTTTTAATTGCAAATATCGACGTTTCAGCCGGATTAGAACGGTTTTACGTGTACATCTTCCATCGGTAATATAAACCAAAAATCAGGAACATTTTAGTTAATTCTAATGAAAACATATTGATTTTTATCATTTGTATTTGAAACAACATTGTCATATGTCTTTTCTTGGATCTAAATAATACGAAACCTCGCTCTATGATTTGAAGTCAAAATCATCAAATATGGTATTATAGTGACTTTTTTCACGTTATTCATGTAGTCTGATTTTACGTATATATATTCGTTTTTACCAATATTTCGATACTACTTCATGTTTTCTCACGATATGTGATTTGGCCTTCAAATCTCAGATTTTTGCATAATATTGCATTTTAAGCAAGTTTTCTTGCATTTTGTTTCGTACTAAAAATCATCGAATTCAGCAATATTTTGACGTTTATCATCCCCTTTTCCTTTATGTAATATAAACAAAATATGATCGAATTAGGCAATATTTTGCTGTTTTTCCACGTTATTGTGAATTTTCAGTTTATTGCTATTAATTCAATAAATATACGATAAAAATGATGCAAACACATAATTGATTAGAAATTAACCTTAAACACTTCATTTTCAATCAACTATTTGTTTCTCGTTAAAATACTGAGTAAGATATTGGAAAGGGGAGAAGTTCTGTTTTTATTGCATATATCGACGTTTCAGCCGGATTAGATCGTTTTTACGTGTACATCTTCCATCGGTAATATAAACCGAAAATCAGGAACATTTTAGTTAATTTTAATGAAAACACATTGATTTTTATCATTTGTATTGGAAGCAACATCTTTATACGTCTTTTCTAGGGTCTAAAAAATACGAAACGTCGCTCTATGATTCGAAGATTAAATCTTCAAATTTGGTATAATAATGACTTTTTTCACGTTTTTCATATATTTTGGTATTACGTAAATATATTCTTTTTTACCAATATTTCGATACTATTTCATGTAGTATCACGATATGTGATTTGGCCTTCTAATCTCAGATTTTCGCATAATATTGCATTTTAAGCAAGTTTTCTTGCATTTTGTTTCGTACTAAAAATCATCGAATTCAGCAGTATTTTGACGTTTATCATCCCCTTTCCCTTTATGTGATATAAACAAAATATCATCGAATTAGGCAATATTTTGCCGTTTTTCCACGTTTTTGTGAATTTTCAGTTTATTGTTATTATTTCATTAAATATACGAGACAAATTATGCAAACACATAATAGATCAGATAATAACGTTAAATAATTCTTTTTCAATCATCTATTTGTTTCTCGTTAAAATACTGAGTAAGATATTGAAAAGGGGAGAAGTTCTGTTTTTATGGCATATATCGACGTTTCAGCCGGATTAGAACGGTTTTACGTGTACATCTTCCATCGGTAATATAAACCGAAAATCAGGAACATTTTAGTTAATTCTAATGAAAATACATTGATTTTTATCATTTGTATTTGAAACAACATTGTCATATGTCTTTTCTTGGATCTAAATAATACGAAACCTCGCTCTATGATTTGAAGTCAAAATCATCAAATATGGTATTATAGTGACTTTTTTCACGTTATTCATGTAGTGTGATTTTACGTATATATATTCGTTTTAACCAATATTACGATACTACTTCATGTTTTCTCACGATATGTAATTTGGCCTTCAAATCTCAGATTTTCCCATAATATTGCATTTTAAGCAAGTTTTCTTGCATTTTGTTTCGTACTAAAAATCACCGAATTCAGCAATATTTTGACGTTTATCATCCCCTTTTCCTTTATGTAAAATAAACAAAATATCATCGAATTAGGCAATATTTTGCTGTTTTCCACGTTATTGTGAATTTTCAGTTTATTGCTATTAATTCATTAAATATACGATAAAAATGATGCAAACACATAATTGATTAGAAATTAACCTTAAACACTTCATTTTCAATCAACTGTTTGTTTCTCGTTAAAATACTGAGTAAAATATTGGAAAGGGGAGAAGTTTTGTTTTTATTGCATATATCGACGTTTCAGCCTGTTTAGAGCGGTTTTACGTGTACATCTTCCATCGGTGATATAAACCGAAAATCAGGAACATTTTAGTTAATTTTAATGAAAACACATTGATTTTTATCATTTGTATTGGAAGCAACATCTTTATACGTCTTTTCTAAGGTCTAAAAAATACGAAACGTCGCTCTATGATTCGAAGTTAAAATCTTCAAATTTGGAATAATAATGACTTTTTTCACGTTTTTCATGTAGTTTGATATTACGTAAATATATTCTTTTTACCAATATTTCGATACTATTTCATGTAGTATCACGATATGTGATTTGGCCTTCAAATCTTAGATTTTCGCATAATATTGCATTTTAAGCAAGTTTTCTTGCATTTTGTTTCGTACTAAAAATCATCGAATTCAGCAATATTTTGACGTTTATCATCCCCTTTTCCTTTATGTGATATAAACAAAATATCACTGAATTAGGCAATATTTTGCCGTTTTTCCACGTTTTTGTGAATTTTCAGTTTATTGTTATTATTTCATTAAATATACGAGAAAAATTATGCAAACACATAATTGATCAGATAATAACCTTAAATACTTAATTTTCAATCATTTTTTTTGTTTTTTCGTTAAATTACTGAGTAAGATATTGAAAAGGGGAGAAGTTCTGTTTTTATTGCATATATCGACGTTTCAGCCGGATTAGATCGTTTTTACGTGTACGTCTTCCATCGGTAATATAAACCGAAAATCAGGAACATTTTAGTTAATTCTAATGAAAACACATTGATTTTTATCATTTGTATTTGAAGCAACATTGTCATATGTCTTTTCTTGGATCTAAATACTACGAAACCTCGCTCTATGATTTGAAGTTAAAATCATCAAATATGGTATTATAGTGACTTTTTTCACGTTATTCATGTAGTGTGATTTTACGTATATATATTCGTTTTCACCAATATTTCGATACTACTTCATGTTTTCTCACGATATGTGATTTGGCCTTCAAATCTCAGATTTTTGCATAATATTGCATTTTAAGCAAGTTTTCTTGCATTTTGTTTCGTACTAAAAATCATCGAATTCAGCAATATTTTGACGTTTATCATCCCCTTTTCCTTTATGTAATATAAACAAAATATCATCGAATTAGGCAATATTTTGCTGTTTTTCCACATTATTGTGAATTTTCAGTTTATTGCTATTAATTCATTAAATATACGATAAAAATGATGCAAACACATAATTTACTAGAAATTAACCTTAACACTTCATTTTCAATCAACTATTTGTTTCTCGTTAAAATACTGAGTAAGATATTGGAAAGGGGAGAAGTTCTGTTTTTATTGCATATATCGACGTTTCAGACGGATTAGAGCGGTTTTACGTGTACATCTTCCATCGGTAATATAAACCGAAAATCAGGAACATTTTAGTTAATTTTAATGAAAACACATTGATTTTTATCATTTGTATTGGAAGCAACATATTTATACGTCTTTTCTAGGGTCTAAAAATTACGAAACGTCGCTCTATGATTCGAAGTTAAAATCTTCAAATTTGGTATAATAATGACTTTTTTCAAGTTTTTCATGTAGTTTGATATTACGTAAATATATTCTTTTTTACCAATATTTCGATACTATTACATGTAGTATCACGATATGTGATTTGGCCTTCAAATCTCAGATTTTCGCATAATATTGCATTTTAAGCAAGTTTTCTTGCATTTTGTTTCGTACTAAAAATCATCGAATTCAGCAATATTTTGACGTTTATCATCCCCTTTTCCTTTATGTGATATAAACAAAATATCATTGAATTAGGCAATATTTTGCCGTTTTTCCAAGTTTTTGTGAATTTTCAGTTTATTGTTATTATTTCATTAAATATGCAAGAAAAATTATGCAAACACATAATTGATCAGATAATAACCTTAAATACTTCATTTTCAATCATCTATTTGTTTTTTCGTTAAAATACTGAGTAAGATATTGGAAAGGGGAGAAGTTCTGTTTTTATTGCATATATCGACGTTTCAGCCAGATTAAAGCGGTTTTACGTGTACATCTTCCATCGGTAATATATACGGAAAATCAGGAACATTTTAGTTAATTCTAATGAAAACACATCGATTTTTATAATTTGTATTTGAAACAACATTGTTATATGTCTTTTCTTGGATCTAAATAATACGAAACCTCGCTCTATGATTTGAAGTTAAGATCCTCAAATATGGTAATATAGTGACTTTTTTCACGTTATTCATTTAGTGTAATTTTACGTATATATATTCGTTTCTACCAATATTTCGATACTACTTCATGTTTTCTCACGATATGTGATTTGGCCTTCAAATCTCAGAATTTCGCAAATTTTGAATCTTTAAGCAAGTTTTCTTGCATTTTGTTTTGTACTAAAAATCATCGAAATTAGCAATATTTTGACCTTTTTTCATCCCCTTTTCCTTTATGTGATTTAAACAAAATATCATCGAATTAGGCCGTTTTTCCACGTTTTTGTGAATTTTCAGTTTATTGTTATAATTTCATTAAATATACGAGAAAAATTATGCAAACACATAATTGATCAGATAAAAACCTTAAATACTTCATTTTCAATCATCTATTCGTTTCTCGTTAAAATACTGAGTAAGATATTCAAAAGGGGAGAAGTTCGGTTTTTATGGCATATATCGACGTTTCAGCCGGATTAGAACGGTTTTACGTGTACATCTTCCATCGGTAATATAAACCGAAAATCAGGAACATTTTAGTTAATTCTAATGAAAATACATTGATTTTTATCATTTGTATTTGAAACAACATTGTCATATGTCTTTTCTTGGATCTAAATAATACGAAACCTCGCTCTATGATTTGAAGTTAAAATCCTCAAATATGGTATTATAGTGACTTTTTTCACGTTATTCATGTAGTGTGATTTTACGTATATATATTCGTTTTCACCAATATTTCGATACTACTTCATGTTTTCTCACGATATGTGATTTGGCCTTCAAATCTCAGATTTTTGCATAATATTGCATTTTAAGCAAGTTTTCTTGCATTTTGTTTCGTACTAAAAATCATCGAATTCAGCAATATTTTGACGTTTATCATCCCCTTTTCCTTTATGTAATATAAACAAAATATCATCGAATTAGGCAATATTTTGCTGTTTTTCCACATTATTGTGAATTTTCAGTTTATTGCTATTAATTCATTAAATATACGATAAAAATGATGCAAACACATAATTGACTAGAAATTAACCTTAACACTTCATTTTCAATCAACTATTTGTTTCTCGTTAAAATACTGAGTAAGATATTGGAAAGGGGAGAAGTTCTGTTTTTATTGCATATATCGACGTTTCAGACGGATTAGAGCGGTTTTACGTGTACATCTTCCATCGGTAATATAAACCGAAAATCAGGAACATTTTAGTTAATTTTAATGAAAACACATTTATTTTTATCATTTGTATTGGAAGCAACATATTTATACGTCTTTTCTAGGGTCTAAAAATTACGAAACGTCGCTCTATGATTCGAAGTTAAAATCTTCAAATTTGGTATAATAATGACTTTTTTCAAGTTTTTCATGTAGTTTGATATTAAGTAAATATATTCTTTTTTACCAATATTTCGATACTATTGCATGTAGTATCACGATATGTGATTTGGCCTTCAAATCTCAGATTTTCGCATAATATTGCATTTTAAGCAAGTTTTCTTGCATTTTGTTTCGTACTAAAAATCATCGAATTCAGCAATATTTTGACGTTTATCATCCCCTTTTCCTTTATGTGATATAAACAAAATATCATTGAATTAGGCAATATTTTGCCGTTTTTCCAAGTTTTTGTGAATTTTCAGTTTATTGTTATTATTTCATTAAATATGCAAGAAAAATTATGCAAACACATAATTGATCAGATAATAACCTTAAATACTTCATTTTCAATCATCTATTTGTTTTTTCGTTAAAATACTGAGTAAGATATTGGAAAGGGGAGAAGTTCTGTTTTTATTGCATATATCGACGTTTCAGCCAGATTAAAGCGGTTTTACGTGTACATCTTCCATCGGTAATATATACGGAAAATCAGGAACATTTTAGTTAATTCTAATGAAAACACATCGATTTTTATAATTTGTATTTGAAACAACATTGTTATATGTCTTTTCTTGGATCTAAATAATACGAAACCTCGCTCTATGATTTGAAGTTAAGATCCTCAAATATGGTAATATAGTGACTTTTTTCACGTTATTCATTTAGTGTAATTTTACGTATATATATTCGTTTCTACCAATATTTCGATACTACTTCATGTTTTCTCACGATATGTGATTTGGCCTTCAAATCTCAGAATTTCGCAAATTTTGAATCTTTAAGCAAGTTTTCTTGCATTTTGTTTTGTACTAAAAATCATCGAAATTAGCAATATTTTGACCTTTTTTCATCCCCTTTTCCTTTATGTGATTTAAACAAAATATCATCGAATTAGGCCGTTTTTCCACGTTTTTGTGAATTTTCAGTTTATTGTTATTATTTCATTATATATACGATAAAAATTATGCAAACACATAATTGATCAGAAAATAACCTTAAATACTTCATTTTCAATCATCTATTTGTTTATCGTTAAAATACTGAGTAGGATATTAAAAATGGGAGAAGTTCTGTTTTAATTGCAAATATCGACGTTTCAGCCGGATTAGAACGGTTTTACGTGTACATCTTCCATCGGTAATATAAACCGAAAATCAGGAACATTTTAGTTAATTCTAATGAAAACATATTGATTTTTATCATTTGTATTTGAAACAACATTGTCATATGTCTTTTCTTGGATCTAAATAATACGAAACCTCGCTCTATGATTTGAAGTTAATATCCTCAAATATGGTATTATAGTGACTTTTTTCACGTTATTCATGTAGTGTGATTTTACGTATATATATTCGTTTTTACCAATATTTCGATACTACTTCATGTTTTCTCACGATATGTGATTTGGCCTTCAAATCTCAGATTTTCGCATAATATTGCATTTTAATCTTTAACAATTAAAGTTAATTATAGGATGGTAAATGATTAGTCAATCAAAGTCGCAGGAAATCTTGTACCCGGTACTCAGTGTAAGAGAATAAGGGCTAGAAAATCCTACTAAATATGTGAAAATGAGTTTCTAAAACAAGTGAAACATTTAATTGATTCAAAAGTGAATTAGGTAGTCCAAGAATGTAGGCATACCTTGCCGAGTCGCTATAGGACATAAGCAAGGGTTTCCCACTGAATGAATATGATACTTACAGAATTAGCGAACTTTGTGCTTTGTAAAAAGAAAGCTAATTCCCTACCTAAGTAAATATCATCATCTCTGACCGACGTGTAGGGGCGCGAGTGTCAACTGGTGACGAGAACGGCTGCTGAGGTCCCAACTCAGCAACAAAGTCCATGCTAGAGGAACTATGGCCCTCTTTTCCTCCTTCGGTCGGATTGCAGATGATAGGGTGCTTTGACCCAGAGACAAACCAAAGTACCAGGGTACCAAAATGATGATCTGCCGAAAATATGAGATATATCCTAGGGACAAAAGGTGGTAAACACGAGTGATAACACGGAGGGAGAGATGACCAATTAAGAGAATGACTGAGGAATACAGTCACCACGTAATCCAAAGTTATCTCACACTCACCATATGCTACTCTCGGAATGCACAATACACACAGCACCATATAAATATAAAAATTAATGATAATATTGAAAGGCTACTTTAGCAAAGTGAAGTACGCTTACCACAAATTGACGTTCTGGTACTAGTTCCTGAGTGAAGCCTCCCGGACAGGACCCCATTAAAATATGACGGGAAAGTGTTGGAGTGTTGATGTTCAGCAGTCCTCCAATGGCAGGTGTCAAAGCCTGGTCACACTTTAAACAAAATTATAGACTGCTTGCCTGTTGTCTGTGGTAAGTTAGAGGGAGGAACACGTAAAACACAAAATATGAACAATGAAACTTTAATATATTTACTTTTAACATAAATGAAAATAAAGACAAATCTCGGGAAGTTAAGTTACAGTTAAATAATAAAGAAAATTCAAAGACAATGTGAAATACAAAATACAATGTAAAAATGGTGCTGAGAATATCGGCTATGGCTGAAACCTCCCTTTGTATACGAGCTAATGAGCGAGTATGCCAGAGAGAGAGAGGTGTCAACCTTAAGAGCACAAGGAATATTCTGAAGTGGATAGCTGGTCAGGCTCAGACGTCGATTCGTGTAGAGAGCGCTGAGGTGCTGGGTGCAGGTGCGCAGCTGGCGAGTCGATAATCGGAGGCAGGCAAGCTGGTGAAGGGTAGTTAGCTGGTTTGATGATGAGCCGGCGCATGAAGGGTGTGTGGAGTAGAGGGATCATGGATACGTTTTGCCTCCTGGTCAAAACGTTTCGTGCTACTGGTGACATATCTTGAATGTAGCATCTTCCCAGCAAACACAAATCATCTACACAACGTTCGCCTATCTCTTCCCATAGGTGTGGGAATGATTTGCATTGAGAATGGTGCAGGAGAGCCTTTGAGAAACTTTTACTCAAAAAATCCAAACACAAAGGTTTAATTATAAATTGTTTTTCTACAATTATTTTCTTCCAAATGTAAAACAAATAGTTTTTACATGTTTAAATATAAAATTTATGGTGTTTTTTTGTAAAATTCATTAATAAATTGTGAATGATATATATTGGCTGAGTGAAACCTTTAAAATCCATTTAGTTATAATTTGAACAGAAAAAAGTAGTTTTCCAAATTTTCTAAAAATCGCTCTTTTTAACACAATTTGACTCCTTATGCATTCCACTAAACACTATATCATGTTTAAATATATAATTTATGTATTATTCCCTAAAATAATTTATATAAATTATATAAGTTGCTGGAAAGTGGTGTTAAAGATTCTGAAAACTTTTTGTTGTGTTATAATTGGAATATTCTTATTAACTATGTCTCAAGTTCACAGTTTATCAAACAAGAATATTAACATTCGTCAACTCTTAAAATCTTATATGTTATCTTGCTGGTGCAAAATGGGTGAATCTTTAGGAACAGCTATAGTATCTATATATCACAAATGGTGTTTTCCCTAACTCAAACAATGTAGGGTTTATTATTCTACTCATATTTCTAATGACTCTTAGATGTTTACATTCTCTGAAGTATAATTGTGAAGGCTGTGTCCATCACTCTCAACACAGATTTTTAAACTCCTCTCTGCAGGTTCAACTATATAATTAGTTTCCATTTTGAATCTCCATGGACATTTGTATCCAAAATGAAACCAATGTGGTTTCCTTCAGCGCCTTCAGCCAGCACATTTGCTCATTCATTTCCACAGATTCCAACATGGTAGGGGATTTACAGAAATTTGTATATTCATATTGTTATATATTAAAAATATGAATGCAGTTCAATATGATAAGAAAAATACATGAGTTTATGATAAATTCGTTTTCTGTGATATACCATTGATATGCTCTTTTTTTCTTTAAACCGCAGACTAAACTAAAGTGCTCACATCAACAGATTTGATGTATAAATGGTCAACGCTCAACAGAGTTAGTATAAATGTATTAGTATAAATCTTACTTGTCTCATTGTTAATTCACATTCAATGTCAACTTGTGGTTTTGATGTGGCACGTTTGGCCAAGACACCCCACCCCATTATGCACCCCATACCCATCTTGTGGGCGGTTGTGGAAAGGGTTACAGAGGCACATAATGGGCTCAGGGACTGAACCCCACAATTCATTTAGCTAAGCAAGTTACAATCTTGATGAGCTAGTTACAAAATTCAATATAAGTCATCACATCAACAATGGGTTCGAGATCGACCTCAAGTACAGGTTCTAAATTAAGTTCTAAGGTTCTTAGGTTCTAAATAACATACATTTCATTTACTTCATGTCCTATCAGCAAGTGTTTGTCAAATTCTTTAAGGAAAGTTTATCATCCTGATTGCAGATCTCTAGCGCTATTATGTCAACTTCTTGTGGATTCGCAATCATTATTTAATTTACCTTTAGGTGTTCTTTCACCAGCACAGCAACACTGTACCTCTCCCAACCAGTTTAAGATAAAAACTAAGTACTAACTAATTAACTCAATGTAACCTACCTTACCCCCAAAATGTCAACCCATGTCTTCTATTTTAAACAATGCTGTTTTGTTGACCAAATTGTATTTTTGTTTTTTTCTGCAATGTTTCCCCCCCCCCCACCACTCTACCACCACATTGAGTTTAGTAGCTCTGTGCACGTCAGGTGCTGTTTAATATACAGATCTACTCCTCCATTTGACCTAGTTTCTCTATCACATCTATATCACTTTGTGCTTTAGGCCTGGTGGAGCTTGGTCCACCAGGCTGTTGTTTGGAGTGGCCCGCAGATCCACATACAGTCTGCATATGATATACTGTCTGTTGATCAATTGAACTACAGTAGTTAGTTTTTATCATCCGAATGCACCAATATGTGTTCATTCTTCCCAGATGAAGGAACTAGGTAATATTCATCATCTGAATGCACCATCTGAAGCTTTAACACACTCATGATACACGAGAGGTTTAAAAAACTTTTAAAACTTTTAAAACTTTTTGACCTATGTATTTAAAAGCAATTCTAAAGTTAAAAAGTGTAGCATAGGCCCCTCGCAGAATGTTCTTAATATGATCCTCAGGTTATAGTTTTCTATCTAAAACCACCCCTAGATCTCTTTCTTGATCAGAATTCTTTATAGATCTCTGTGGCTCGATCATAGAAACTGAGTAAATTCGTTACACTGGACCTTCCAGATCGAATACCATGCTGACAGTCTGATATATCATTCAGTACGTCTGCATCTGAAATTGAGCAATACCGGATTTATTATTTGGTTTTATAAATTTTATACTTATAATCTTAACTTATTTCAGAGACCAAGAGTAATCTGGGCTTCGAACTCAACAGAAAAGCCTTCCGTAGACCTGCTTCTTTGCTACATAATAGACAAAATTTAGTAAGTATTGATTTATTATGTGTTTGTTTATTTATTTATTTTTTCTTTATATACAAGAAGGTACATTGGGGGAGAGTACAATGTCTTGAAGTTATACATTCTTGTAAAGCAACTAGCACTCATAGCGTTTCGGGCAGATCTAAGTATAGACCAAGGAACTTACCATCTTTTTTATTTCTGATGTTAACATTGTGTAACTGTAGATGAATTGCATTTGTTGATTTGCTCCCAAGTAAGATGTTGTAGGTCCTTTCTATGTTTAGTGGGAGTTTGTTGGTTGACATTAATAAGTGGATTTTTTTTTAATTTATTGTTTACATCATTATTTAATATGAGTGGGTTGGAGTCTGAGTAGATGAGGTTAGTGTCATCATTATCTCATATCTCAGTGATTTTGTCGTAATGGTCAAGTAGCTGTAATGTACAAGTAGAGGACATGAGAGATAGCTGTAAGAGGTATTTCAATATCTTCCTGCTCTAAATCCTTGTTGGCCTGGATTGTGGAGGTCATTGGTCTCTATAAAACTAGTAACCTGACTCCTGATCACTCTCAAATAATTTTATTATGTGGGATGTTAGTGCAACTGGTCTATAATTCTTTGCCAATGCTTGTGTTGTGTTGTGTTGTTTTGGTAGTGATGTGCAATGTGTTGTTTTGGTAGTGATTCGTCCAGTTCTGGTAGTAGTGCGGTTGTTGTGTGGTGTAGTACTTGTGTGCTTGTTAATGACTTGTATTCCAGTCTTGTGGGTATCTCCTTTCCCCTACGGGCGAACTGCTTTGTTCTTACCTAGCATTTTGCTTTGTTTGGGTATGAATGTTTGTGTGCCGTATATTTTGCAAAATTTGCCATATATCTCATTATTTACTCCTCTGCCTAGCAACAAGTCTGTCTAATTATACTCATTAACTGTTTTTCAAAGTTCCCCATAGTGTCCTTTATTGAAATCGAGTTCATGAACCGTTTCAATGTTCTTATTTTCTTCTAGATTATATCTTAAAGTATATTTAAATGTTATTGTTATTATTGTTATTAAATGTTATTGTGACATTGCATTGCAATTGAGCTATGTTGTTTACCATACCGTTCATTTCGTGAGTATAAGTATAGATGCCACACTTGTGACAGGTAAAACCATGCCTTTTTTGAAAAACAGCACCGTCTGTTGCACGTAAGAGCAACCCACACTATATTATGTTGCGATATTATTTCAATATTTCCGATTGCATTGATAATTTGAATTTTCATAGATTTCAATTTATTTTCATTTCGATTTAATAATTTTGTGTGACATTGCATTGAAATTGAGCTGTGTTGTTTACCATACTGTTCATTTCATGAGTATAGTTTATTTTTTTATTTTTTTCATTTCATTTTTTTAGCTGTTCTTATTTTTCAGTGATGGGAATATCAGATCATTTGATGTTCCCAATTTTCTGATGGAAGCATCAGACCATTATAGAATGCATCGGATGAGGTAGTTTGGAATGGTGGGGAGGACGAGAGGGGGGGATGGTGGGGAAGACGAGGGGACAGAGGAGAGGGTAATGGTGGGGAGGACGAGGGGACTGGGGAGTTGGGGATGGTGGGGACAGGGGAATGCTGGGGAGGACAAAGGGACAGGTGAATGGGAGATGGTGGGGGAGGAAGAAGGACAGGGGAGGGGAAAATGGTAAGGAGGACGATGGGACAGGGAAGTGGGAATAGTGGGGATGATGTGGGGACGGGGAAGTGGGAAGGACGAGAGGACTGTGGAATGGGGAATGGCAAAGTGAATTATAATTATATATATTAATTAATTCTTATAAATTTCCAGAAGCCTGTATCAACACCCACACTAATGCAACTGAAAGAGATGTTGAGACAAGTATTGCTGATATGTTGAAGAACGCCCCAAACAAACTCGGTAGAAACAGATACAAGGTAAAGTTTGCCAATTTGCTGTAGTCTAATTCAATTTCTTTTTAGTAATCTTTGAGAACATTTATGCTATGAATAAGATAAAATAATGTAACTGATTTTGACTAAATATGTAGATATATTTAATTTTCTGAGCACTAATAATGAAAGAAAACCAAAATAAGAGGTGGCTACTATCTCTAATAATGGGCTGGAATAATGCAGGATATAATAATATATATATATAAATATGACAATGTCAGACCACGGAGGAAGAATGAAACAGGAATTTCCTTAAGTACTTTTGTATATTAAATACATCTTCAGAAGGTCCTTCTGAAGATGTATTTAATATACGAAAGTACTTAAGGAAATTCCTGTTTCATTCTTCCTCCGTGGTCTGACATTGTCACATTCTTAATCACGTGTTTATTTTCGTGATATACACACATATATATAAATATATATATATATATATATTTATATATATATTTATTTTTATAAATATATATATGATATATAGATTCTATATAGATTCTATTCTATTATTCTATTCTATTCTATAGTTTTATATAGATTCTTGTTTTAGTTTTTTTTCTATAATATGGAAACGGTTTTTAATTAATAAATTAAATATTATATAATAAAATAATGTATTATTGAAAACAATTAGTAACAAACAATATTTCATTACAGGGTGGTGAAGCAAGAAGACATGTGCATCACACAGCATACTTGGATATGACGAATACTGAAAATGGCTAATGTCTATATAGAAGAATCTATATGTTCTATATATAGACACATATAGATTCCTATATATAACCTATATATATATATGTGTGTATATATATTATAATATATATATATATATATATATATATATATATATATATATATATATATATATATATATATATATATATATATATATATATATATATATATATATATATATATATATATAGGTTAGGTTTGGTAGGGTTGGTTAGTTATCATATATCTACGTATAACTAGCTAGTTTTACCTTTATATATATATATATTATTTATATATATATATTATATAAAAAGTTTGTGAGGAAGACCTCTGGTGCCAATGTGGGGACCCATAGCCTCAGAGAAGAAAATAAAAAGTATTCAGAGGAGACCTTGTGGTCACTCACTAAACACTAATATTATCTTCTACCACCCCCATTCTTTTGTATGTACACATATATATTTGCTTTATTTGAACTTTGTTACAAAGAGGGAGTTACATATAGGTTACAAAGATGGTTATCATATATATATTATTTATATATATATATATTATTTATATATATAAATATATTATTTATATATAAATATATATATATATATATATATATATATATATATATATATATATATATATATATATATATATATATATATGTCGTACCTAATAGCCAGAACGCACTTCTCAGCCTACTATTCAAGGCCCGATTTGCCTAATAAGCCAAGTTTTCACGAATTAATGTTTTTTCGTCTACCTAACCTACCTAACCTAATCTAACCTAGCTTTTTTTGGCTACCTAACCTAACCTTACCTATAAATATAGGTTAGGTTAGGTTAGGTAGGGTTGGTTAGGTTCGGTCATATATCTACGTTAATTTTAACTCCAATAAAAAAAAATTGACCTCATACATAGAGAAAAGGGTTGCTTTATCATTTCATAAGAAAAAAATTATAGTAAATATATTAATTCAGGAAAACTTGGCTTATTAGGCAAATCGGGCCCTGAATAGTAGGCTGAGAAGTGAGTTCTGGCTACTAGGTACGACATATATATATATATATATATATATATATATATATATATATATAATATATATACTATTACACTACATTCTTATATATTACACTAATATATATATATATATATATATATATATATATATATATATATATATATATATATATATATATATATATATATATATATATATATATTATATAAATTATTTATATATATATATTATTTATATATATATTATATATATAATTATATAGGTCATATGTTTTTGTATTTTTGCTGATTTGTTAGCAAATAATAAAAGAAATATAAATTATTTGATTTTTTTACCCTTAAATTGGTTTTAATATTTAAATTGAAAACAATAATATAATATAAAAAAATATAAGAAAAATAATAATACATTATAAAATAAAATATAATAAAAATAATATAATATAATATAAAATAATATAATTTAATTTCAAGAAATTTAACTTTAAACACAAAGATGTGAAAAGGGTTCAGATAAGGCTCAAACCTTTCACAAGAGATTCATATTGGTGTATGAATGGATTATGAATGACTCATGTTAGGAGTGTAAAGTTGCCACAACATCTCAAATTAGTGTTAGATACATATGTCTTGGTTATAAGTTTTGGAAACCTATATAAGTCCACACACAATATCGTATCTGATACGATAAAACAAACGTTTCCAATCCTTTCAAATACCTTCCAGATATGTTGTGGCAACCTAAAATTGTGTTCTGGGTTATACTTGTGTCGTTGGCATAACTTAAAGTAGGGAAGAGCAGGCTCAATCTCTCTTGAAAGAGATTATCGTCACAAAATATATATATATATATATATATATATATATATATATATATATATATATATATATATATATATATATATATATATATATATATATATATATATATATATATCCTACCAGAGCGTATGAGAGAGACAGCGGGAACTCATGATCAAACGTTCATCGAAGCAGCCAGACAATGGGACACCATTGCACACCCTCAACCCCGACCACAAGTCCCAAAAGACCACAAGCAGGCCCACTGGGATAGCCCCATAATGGAAAAGACTGTCACAGCAATGATTGACAACGCTGATGCTGAAAACAAAGCCCTCCTCCTAGCGGTAACAGCACCCCACGCCGGGGATTTTTTATTTGCTGTGCCCAATGCAGCCCTGGGAACTCGTCTCAGTCATGACGCTCTCCGCATTGGAGTTGCCCTTCGCCTTGCCGCCCCCATCCTCACCGAACATAGGTGCATCTGCAGAACTGCGATGGCAGACCAATATGGTCGTCATGGTCTGGTATGTCGTAAATTACAGGGTAAAATTGCAAGACATGAAGAAGTCAACGACATCATCAAGAGGAGCCTCGCCACAGCCCGCTGCCCGGCACAAAGAGAACCACACTTATCCAGACCTAACGACCCTCAGAAGCGCCCTGATGGGGTCACCTTGCTACCTTGGAAGGATGGTAAGCAAGTGGTATGGGACTACACGTGCGCTGCCACACTGGCCAGTACCTACCTCCACTACACCACACGTGAAAGCGGTGGTGCTGCTTCTTTCAGGGAATCGCAGAAAATTATTAAATACAGAGGTCTAGCACACTGCTACAGCTTTGTTCCGATCGGCTCGGAGACACTCGGTTCGTGGGGAAAATGTGCATTGAAGTTCCTGAAGGAATTGGGGGACAAATTGATCAGCGCTTCAAAAGACCAGAGAGCAAAAAGTTTCTTGTTCCAGCGCCTCAGTGTTGCGATTGAGAGGGGAAATGCCTGTTGCGTCTTGGGCACTAGTCCAACTTCAGAGGAATTCGAAGAAGTGTTTGACTTGCAACAATGATCGAACCCGTCTGTGACATTCATCAATGTTTCCCATTGTTGTGTTTTTCAAGAGATCCATAACCTTTAAGCACCTTTTTGTATTATTATTTTTGTATCAACCCATGTATATCTTGTAACCATCAAATGCATAATAAAGCACAAAAAATAAAAAAGGAAGGGGATGGTAGGAGAAAAGCACACAGAAACTGTATTGGAGGGGATCTAAACATTCCCTCTAATGCGTTATGCGTGGTTTGCTCCGAGGCTATGGGTCCCCCTTCTTCCAAATAGAGGTATATATATATATATATATATATATATATATATATATATATATATATATATATATATATATATATATATATATATATATATATATATATATATATATATATATATATATATATATATATATATATAAATATTAGTATGTTTTGGTAGCAGTCTTTCCTGTAGACATATATTATTAAATATAACCGAAAAAGTAAGATTAATAATTCTAACACGAATTTTCTCAATATTTCGTATGTTTCTTTTCACTGTCGATGGTAATTGAAAAATCAATTCTCCAAAATTCATTTGTATTTCTAATCTGACGCGACACTTGAACGCATTTTGTAATAACTTATTACATTTTCAAAGACTTTAGTTTACACACACACAACTATAACCTGCAAACACTAAACAGAGTTGAAACAGCTTTCATTTTATACCTGCATTTGGGTGAGGTGATATGTTACAACAGTTTTGGACGAGGTGAAAACAAACTTTCAACACAAGACAGAACACGAAACAATGGGTATAATATTGGGTAAGTTAAAGGGAAGAATGGAAGTAACTGCAAAGGGCCTATTGGCCCATATTTCTTGATGCTTCTATATTGGTGCGGAATCTTGAAGTGGGTAGAATATAGTTGTGCATTAATTGGCTGTTGATTGCTGGTGTTGACTTCTTAATGTGTAGTGCCTCACAGATATCAAGCTGCCTGCTATCGCTGTATCTATCGATGATTTCCGTGTTTTTTGTTAAGACTTCTCTGGTGATGGTCTGGTTGTAGGAAGAGATTATATGATCTTTAATGGAGCCCTGTTGCTTATGCATCGTTAATCGCCTGAAATGAGATGTTGTTGTCTTGCCTGTATACTGAGTTCTTTGAGGCTTACAGTCCCCAAGTAGGCATTTGAAGGCATAGACGACATTGGTCTCTTTTAAAGCTTTCTGCAAGGTGTCTGGAGAGTTTCTCATGAGTAGGTTGGCCGTTTTCTTGGTTTTATAGTAAATCATCAATTGAATCTTCTGATTTTTGTCTGTAGGGATAACGTTTCTATTAACAAAACCTTTTAGGACCCTTTCCTCCATTTTATGAGCTGTGGAAAAGAAGTTCCTGTAACATAGTCTAATAGGGGGTACAGGTGTTGTGTTAGTTGTCTCTTCAGAGGTTGCGTGGCGTTTCACCTTCCTTCTTATGATGTCTTTAACGAAACCATTGCAGAAGCCATTGTTGACTAGGACCTGCCTTACCCTACAGAGTTCTTCATCGACTTGCTTCCATTCTGAGCTGTGGCTGAGAGCACGGTCGACATAAGCATTAACAACACTCCTCTTGTACCTGTCTGGGCAGTCACTGTTGGCATTGAGGCACGTTCCAATGTTTGTTTCCTTAGTGTAGACTGCAGTGTGGAAACCTCTGCTCCTTTCCATGACTGATACATCTAGAAAGGGCAGCTTCCCATCCTTCTCCATTTCGTAAGTGAAACGCAACACAGAATTCCACTCAAATGCCTCCTTCAGCTCCTACAGATGTCTAACATCAGGTACCTGCGTAAAAATGTCGTCAACATACTTGCAGTATATGGCCGGTGTCAAGTTCATGTCGACTAAGGCCTTTTGTTTGATGTTACCCATGTAGAAGTTCGCAAACAGGACACCTAGGGGAGAACCCATGGCGACCCCATTTACTTGCTTATACATGTGCCCATCCGGGCTCAAGAAGGGTGCCTCTTTCGTACAAGCTTGGAGTAGTTTCCTTAGAATGTTTTCTGGTATGTCAAGAGGAGTACAGGCCGGATCACGATACACTCTGTCCTCTATCATCCCGATTGTTTCATCCACAGGTACGTTGGTAAACAGTAATTCTACGTCCAACAAGGCTCTTATCCCTGCAGCTTGTGTTCGCCGCAGTAAGTCAACAAATTCCTTTGGAGACTTCAGGCTGAAGGCGCAAGGGACATAAGGAGTCAGCAAGCCATTGAGTCGCTTCGCCAGTCTGTACGTAGGTGTGGGTATCTGGCTGATGATTGGCCGAAGTGGGTTTCCAGGCTTGTGTGTCTTGACATTTCCATACGCGTATCCAGGTTTGTATTCCCCAATAATCTTTGGCAGGTGGTGTCCGGATTTCTTGGCGTTCACAGTTTCGATCAATTTGTTGACCTTTGCTTTCAATTCGGCTGTAGTGTCCTTGGTTACCCTTTGGAATTTAGTTTGGTCAGAGTGTATGAGGTTCATTTTCGCCAGATATTCGTCTTTTTTAAGAATGACATATATTGGCGACTTGTCACCTCCTTGTTTTCACGAAGGCTCTTAGCTGCCGCTTTGAGCTCGGGGGACAGTATGGTGCTTCTGTACTTGCCTCGATTCTTTCCTCCTTCTGGAATAAGTTCTGCTTGTAAGGTGTTCTTGGTGGTGACCTTCTTTTGTGTCTCGAGGTCGAATACGTCGTCCAACAGGATCCCCAACTCCACTTTCTGGGCCATCTCACTTGGTCTGGACATAACGTGACAGTTTATACCCAGATTTAGGAGAGTATCTAAACTCTCCTACATGGGTACCATCGAACAAAAGGTCTTAGTCGACATAAACTTGAAACCGGCCATATACTGCAGGTATGTTGACGACATTTTTACACAGGTACAGGAGTCTCAGCAACTCCTTCCCAAAACAAACCTGCAACCCATCGACACGCCAATAAAAAGTTCCTTATAAACACATAAACAAAATAAACCACACAATTCATTTTTCCACCCAACATCTCTCTGGTTTCTTCATGTTGTGAGGACGGACTCCCCCATCCAGGACGAATCCATCTTCCGCCTCCCATTGGGTGGTTCCTCTGCCTGACCCGCAACTGTCAGGAGCTAAATCTCCTCAGTCACTGGACGTCACTCCGCCCTCCAGGACGTTCCTCCATCTTTACTCTCTTATTTAGGTATTCTGCCTTATCAAAACATACCTAACATATCAACAGACACATGCTACGATTGCTGGGCACACGATCAACTATAGGCAATCTCTATTTACTAGTTAAATTTGGGCTTATCACAATAGGTCTCCTGCAGGGCTCTCCTCCATGAAGCCCGACAAGGATCGCACACTGCAGCCCCCGAAAATATTTCTGGGCGGCTTCACAACTCTTCCTGCCGTCCAGGACTTGACACCACACGTTCCCAGCTTGATTCCACAGCTGGAACGTCTGCACACTTCCTTCCTCTTAAAGGTATATCAACTAGGGCTTCCTCTAACAGGAGCTCACACAGAGCACGGCTTCCCTTCATAAGGTCTAGTGCTCAAGTGGGGGTCAAAGCCCTCCAGAAGCAAGCCTCACACTTCTAGCAAACTCTACACATCTTATGTCAAGTCATTTACTTATATTCTTGATCACTGCCCATACTCTTAAACTATTTATCAAATCTAACAAATTATTTTACGTATGTATCTTCATGTCTATATTTCTTTGACCTCCTAGTTAGGTCAGGCCTGATAGAATAATTCTCAAAGGGGAGACTCGTTTTTCAGCTAGTTTGGATTATAACACTTCCCTCCCCCCCCCCTTATTTTTGAGAATTTTTCCAGTGGCTAAGCTCGGGATAACGCATGAGCCACTACATTGTATCGTCCTCTTATGTGCTTTATCACCAGGTCATACTCTTGGAGTAATAAAAACCACCTGGTTAACCTCTGGTTTGCATGCATCATTTTCCTCAGGAAAACTAGGGGATTATGGTCTGTATATACCGTCACTGGGTGTCCTCCCGCACTCACATACGCTTCAAAATGTTTCAATGCCATCATCAGGGCCAAAGTCTCGTTCTCGACCGTATTGTACGACTTCTGGTGCTTAACGAACTTCTTCGAGAAGAAGGACACGGGGCGATAAATTCCATTACTCTGCTACGTCAATACAGCTCGTCCCTATATCACTGGGATCTACAAATAGCGTAAACGGCGCTCAAAAATTTGGCGACACTAGTACAGACGCTTCGGTCAACAGACTCTTGATCTTTTCAATCGCTTCTTGAAAGCTGTCGGGTGTTGCAAACGCTGAAATTCTCTTGGCTTCCTCGGACAGGGGAATTTGGTAGTATTCCTTCAGCAGGTCTATTTTCGAGACATACCGCGTACTCCCAACCCGATCTATACAATCATCTATGCGTGATAACGGGAAAGAGTCGGCGACTGTGACTGCATTCACTTTTCTGTAATCAGTGCAGAACAGGTACGTGCCATCACTCTTCTTCATGAGGAGGCACGGCGAACTCCAGTTGCTATCGCTAACCTCTGCCAAGTCGTTATCTAGCAGATACTTTACTTCTGCTCTCATCGCCGCTGCTTTTTCCGGGTTAACTCTGTAAGGGTGCTGCTTGATGGGGTCAGCACTCCCTACACTTACTTCATGCACCTTTCCACGGTGTCTTTCGGGCACATCCATGAATAGCGACTTATTCCTCTGGAGGACCTCCACTAGCTCCTGGCGTTGGTCATCCTCCAAATGACCCAGACGCTCACCTACCTCGACCAGGCTTTCTGTATCCGATATTTTCGCGCCATGGGCCCTCTCTAACTTACAGTTCTCCTCCTTTATTCCTCTGCTGTCTCCCACACAAAGCACAGTTGTCTGTGACAGGGCTCCTATCTGTCCTTCTTCGCCTGGATTCTTATCTCTATCATAGTTCTTCTTTATCATGTTCACGTGGCAAACCTGTGACTTCCTTGGACGATCTGGCCTATGTATTACATAATTCACATCCCCTAGGACCTTCTGGATGGTATATGGTCCACAAAATTTCGACTTGTATATACTGCCTTTCACCGGCAGGAGGACTAACGCCTGATCTCCTTCCTGAAATCTTCTGTCCTTTGCCTTTCTGTCGTGATATCTCACCATCTCCGTCTGGAACGATCTCAAATTTTCCCTGGCCAAATCTCTGGCCCTAGAGAGTCGCTCTCTAAAAGTCTTCACATATTGTCCCACATCCACCTTAGGCCTATCTGCGGTGAGCTGCTCTTTAGGCGCACCCACTGTTCTCCTCACTGTGTGTCCGTACACCAGCTGGAATGGGGTGAATCCGAGCGATTCTATTACCGCATCGCTGATGGCAAACAACACGGATGGTAATGCTTCGTCCCACTTACTCCCCTCCTCAGCACAGTATATTCTCAACAAACTCTTCAGCGTTCCATGGAAACATTCTAACGCTCCTTGCGTCTGAGGGTGATACGGTGACGAGCACACTTGCTCTAATTTCAATCCTCTCACCGTCTCTTTAAACAATTTCGACTGGTAAACGCTTCCCTGGTCCGTCTGGATAACCTTGGAAATGCCTACCAATGCAATGCAGTTATGTAGTCTATCCAGAACGGCTCTTGACGTCACTCTTCTCAGAGGGATCGCTTCGGGGAAATGGGTGGCTGTGTACATTATGGTCAGTAAATATTAGGGGCCTTTCCTGTACCTTGGAAGCGGACCTACACAGTCTATCAAGACCCTCTCGAAAGGCTCACCAAACGCCCGTATGGGCCTCAAAGGTGCCTTCGGTATAGCCGGAGCCGGGTTACCTGCTCGTTAGCACGCCAAACATGTCCCACAATACCTCTTTACATCCTTCCACACGTTCGGCTAATAGAAGTGCTCTTGCACCTTATTTAAGGTCTTCTTCACCCTTAAGTGTCCAGCCATATCTACGGAGTGGGCTAGTTCTAGCACTGCCGCCCTGAACCCTTTCGGCACTAACACTTGGTGCTTCTTCAACCATACCTTATCTGCACCGGCATTATCCGGTCGCTACTTCCTCATCAGTATATTATCGTCCAAGTAGTAATGCACGGGGGATTGTGGACATGAGTTTCTCCCTTGCGCCTCCCTGATTAGGTTTATGAATTCTTCGTTTTGTGCCCTAATCAGGTCCGCTCAGTTCACAGTGAACCTTTCAGGTAGGGGTCATCTTCACTTCCTCTCTCCTCGAATCTTCATTCTTTTGAGCTGGACCTTCACCAAACAGCCCAGAAATATTCACGTTGGCCTCCTCCCTTGGTGGAGTCGACACTGCCACATCATCTCCAGTGTCATCCTCGGCGGCTACATCCGACTCTGTCACTACACAGGCCGGGTACACAATGACTTGGCTGTCCTCTGCTTCATCTTCGAGGATGCTGGCTAAATCTACTTTGTCCGGTGTTTCACTCATACCGCTGTCCTTCTGGCACTCCTCCGGCCCAGCTTTTACTATCAGCTCTGGCAACACTTTGGACCCACACAAGTCATTCCCCAGGATCACTTGGACTCCTGGAACAGGTATGTTGGGGCACACTCCCAACATCATCTCCTCAGACAAATAATCAGACTTTAGCTGGACAGCACACACGGGCATGTCACTCTCAGACAACAACCCATGGACCTTTATTCTCCTACTGCCAGTTAACAGTCGATCGTTTCCTCAGAATCAAACTCTGATTGGCTCCAGTATCCCTGAGGATACCAACCTCCACCTCGGGTTGACCCTCTCTGCCGACCCAACCTTTGCTAATGAACGGCCTGTAAAGCTCGTTCATCATATCTCCCTTCTGTGGTTTGTCTTGTTGTACATCGACGTACTTCTTCCGGGGATTACACATGTTCAGGGTCACGACTCTCTTGCCCTGCCGACAATATCGCATCATGTGCCCCGATCTGTTGTACTTGTAGCACCTCATTTGGGAGAAATCTCTCCTATACGCCCCCGAGTATGGCTCGGTATGGCCCCCGAGTGGCTCTGACTCTGCCCGCTCGTATTGGAGTTCCTCGGGCCAGATGCACTACTCGTACTCTGTGGAGCTTCACTGAACTCTTATCTCCTCTGCACATTTTTATTTTCCTGCTTATCCAGCAGGCGGACTCGGCAATTTTCCTTCCTGGGGCTTAAAACTAGCTGGTCTGCTTGTCTGGTGTCAGGAGACATATTTTTCCTGCTCTCTCGTGCACTGAATGAAGTACGAAATTGCACAGTGCACCAGTGATGTGCACCGTGATTCAACTTTCTGAATATAACTTTTCCACAGTCGTGTTGGGAGTCGTTGGACAGCCCATGACATTTCTAGCCATTGATGTCATTCTGATCGCTGTACCAGGTCTGTGAAGGAAATTACAGGAGGGAGTTGATTTCAGGGAAATTTTGTACAAGTGTAGAGAGGGAGGTATGGGGGGGTTAACGGTGGTAGACCACCCCCCCCCCCCTATCACGTGTCCACCTCGTGTGAGAGGGGGTAACGTCATGAAGCAGGTACGCCATTGGCCAGGGCTCCTGGCCAATGGCGTACCAGGTTCAGGAATGCTGAACCGTGGTTCAGCATTCAGCATGGAACCTGAACGGTTCAGCATGGAACCTGAACTGAACCGTGGTTCAGCTCAGGTTCAGGAGTGCTGAACCGTGATTGGCCAAGACGCTGAGGGGTACCGCATGGAACCCCAAAGGCAGCCTTGGCGGGAAAAAAACATTCTTACCTAGAACGTTGCTATGAGAGGACGTAAATTTCCGTGCTAGGCCAAGCATCGGGAAATACCGGCTGCAACGTTACTAAAGTCACGCCTATCATCTTGCTAGCTTTCCGTGTGCTGACCGTAAGAATCCGGTAGTCGGAAAGTTGCTTGTACCAAACAGTGTGAACTTGTCACCTAGCCGCATAATTGTGGGACGCCATCTTAGAGCAACTGGACTGAGTGAGGCATTAATTATCGGGCTACGAAAGTGACATCCGCCGTCAATCGTATCTGTGCTTGAAGGTACTGCAGTGAGACGTGCTAGAGAAGGTTACAGTGTTATGAGAGAAACCTTAAAAGTTCAAATGCTGAGTAAAACAAACGAGCAGTGAACGAGTCCGTCTCGGGTCTCGTGTACCGTGTAACACCGTGTACCATCGTATCCTGGGGTACCGTGTCAAGTGGAAGGGCGTGGTACCGCATCCCTGCTGTTGTGCGCGCACCCTGGTCTGCCTAAGCAGGTGTGTCTGCACCACCCTGGCCTCTGTGTGTGAAGCTAACCCCGTGGTCTAGGACCCTGTGCTCCACCTGACCACGTGTAGGAAGTGAGGACGCATACGTCATCATCCAGCAGCAACAGTGGGAGTGTGAGGTTGACGTGTATGAGAGTAAATGGGAGTGTTGCGGGCCTGCTGATTGATGTAAGTACACTGTTTCCGTTTGGGTAGTAAAACTCTGAAGCTGGGTTTGCCCCCAGTGTTCCGTCTGTCCTCTGTCCATGTGACCACCTGGTGAGGTGAATGGGAAATTGGAGACGTGTGAGTCTACCCTGTTTGCCGTCATCAAGTTGAGATTGGGCTCAACTGTGTTTTTGACGTGTGTGAGTACACCTAGAGACACGGTAGAGTAAAGTGAGTTATTTGCTGCTATTTTTTCTCTATGTGCCGCGTATGTATTCCTGTAATTTGATTCCTTTTTTCAGCAGTGAAAGTTTTTTTTTTATTTTATTTTTATTTTTACATGCAAGCATGCGTATAATGTACAATAAAAACAGAACAAAGATAACAGAGAACAAAAGTACAAAGCACACACATGAACAATGACAAAGGAACAAATCAAGAGAAGACCAGCCAGAAGGGCTGACCACAAAACAAAAAATGCATATACGAACATAACACAAATATAAACACAGCGTAATACAAACATAAGGGAAACATAGAGGCGAGAAACATACAAAACAAGTCTGCTAACACCTCAAACACATAATGCACACATAACAAAGCACACCCCAACAGCCTGAAGGGCACACAATATGACAAACAAGCGCACATGACATCCACAACCGAACACACAAACGCACAGGAACCGCACACCCCCCCCACTAGCCATACAAGAAAACCCACAATACAAACCGGAGCACGCAGGAACCGGGAAACAATGCCCACCCCACCCACTCACACACCCCACAACCAGGCAACACAAAAGACACAGAAATCACTTGCGAGGAACCTCGTGAGAAATGTACTTCTCCGGGAAAAGATCACGAGGATATTTCGCCTTGTAAGCTTCCCAGACTAGATCTTCAAGGTCGGAAGGGTTTGCGACCCCCCGCGCTCGAGCGGGTATCATAAACTCAGGAACATCTATATCTGGCGGCATCGGCCAATGCCTAAGGTCACTGACGCAAGTCGCATAACGAGGCTGGGGAGCGCCAACCACGCCCTTCGAGGAAGCAGATGACACCGGAGAAGCGGACGAGGGTCGCCGAGCCTGCCACGCCTTCGTCATCGGAGCAGGTGTCGGACGCTGAGACGATAGCACTTCCACGGATACCGCAGGAGACACGGAAGGGACTGCAGGAAACGGAAGAGGCGGCAAGACCGCTGCCGAGGAAACGGGTAACGAGGAAGGGGCCACAGAACATCCAGAGCGAGCATCCTTTCTCAACATCACCACCAGGCCACCCCGCTCACCACCAACTACAGCAGGGGGAACCACCGCCCACGAAGAACCGGAGCCATCCGACGCAGGCAACGCACCTGAAGCAGGACCCTCGGACACCGGACCAGAGGTTGAGGCCGAAACGCCGGCACCGGCATCCTCAGGCAAGTGTACCTCCGCCACCACCGTAGTGTGCACCACATCCGGAGCCACCCCACCGTCAACGGAAGGACGACACTCGTCGAATTCGCCAACATCAGCCCACGCAGAAGAACGCCGGGAACGCTTAGGCTCGGGCCGCACATCATCAGACCCGGAGGCAGACTTTGCGACCCGCGCAGCACCAACCGAGCGAACCGACGCACGCCGCAGCACGGCAGCCTCCTCAACCACACGGGGCACCAGGCCAGGCACAGGAGGGAATGCCGGAACCACCTCAGCTCCCAGCACAGCCGGAACAGACGGCGAGGGCGCAGGGACCGGGACAGACACAGCAGAGGAAGAACTGGAAGACGAGGGGTCTGAGCAAACGGCAGGCGGAAGAGGCTCAGGGACACCAGGTGGAGCACTAGGCGAGGACCCAACCTCCGGAGGAGATGCGGCAACAACAGGGGGCGCAACAGGCGGAGCAACAGCTGCTACAGAGGGCACCTCCTCAGCCGAAGAGACGTCCATACCCACCGAATCATCCCCCACAGGAAGGGGCGGAAAATCCTCCTCAATGAAGAATTCACTGGTGCAACAGCAGGCGCAGAACAGTCAGCAGCCTGATGGCCCAAAAGACCACAACGATAACACGTCCGCGGCTGACGGGCGTAAAACACCCGAACGTTGTACCCCATAAGGCGCACAGAGGACGGAATATCCGCCCGGAACCTCATGCCCAGGGTGCGAATGTTAGACCTCACACCCTTAAGAGGACTAGAAGACACCACGTTCACTCTCACACTAACAACTGCGCCAAACCGGCCAAAATACCGCCGTAGCAGAGCCTCTGGAAACTCCAAGGGAGCCCCATGCACACTGATGTAAGTAAGTGCACCACTTCTATCCGAGAGGGTGACAGTGCCCGCACCATCCGGCAGGGGCAGAGTCCGCCCCTCGTATCGCCGGAGAAAATCGCGATACGCCACCTCCTCTGCAAACTTCACAATTGCCCTACGGGCCGTTACCAACTCGACCCCATAAATCGCAAACACAGGGACAGAGAGCATTTCACAAGCCAGGGCAATCTCCGGGTAACCAGCCCGCACAGAGAACTCTAGTCCCACAGACTGAGCCCGGACGACTGGGGGTAGAGGGACTCCCATCGTAACGCCACGTCAGCACAGGCGAGCAGAGACACACCCGCCCCCAACCAGCCGAAACGGGCAAACAACACCAAACTGCTGGAGCGCCGATGCAACACGTCCGCCCCTTACCGAAGCTAGGGCCAGACTCCAGCAGTGAAAGTTTTTTTTTTTTATTTTTATTTTTACATGCAAGCATGCGTATAATGTACAAGAAAAACATAAATATAACATAGAACAAAAGTACAAAGCACACATATGTACAAGGACAAAGGAACAAATCAATAGAAGACCAGCCAGAAGGGCTGACCACAAAAAAATGCATATACAAACAATACACAATTAGTAACACAGTGTAATACAAACATAAGGGAAAACCCCAGGACAAAATGCACACAAAGCAAGCCTGCTAACACCTCAAATACATACAGAGAGGCGAGAAACATACAAGAATAAGGACAATAACAATAAAGAAAACAGATCCGCCATAACAAACGGAAGGCAAAACATAACAAAGAGCACACGCCAACAGCCTGAAGGGCACACAATATGACAAACAAGCGCACACGACATCCATAACCGAACACACAAACGCATAGGAACCGCACACCCCCCCACGAGCCATACAAAAAAAAACACAAAACAAACCGGAGCACGCAGGAACCGGGAAACAATACCCACCCCACCCACACACATACACACACCCCACAACCAGGCAACACAAAATACAGAGAAATCACTTGCGAGGAACATCGGAAGAAACGTACTTCTCCGGGAACAGCTCACAAGGATATTTCGACTTGTAAGCTTCCCAGACGAGATCTTCAAGGTCGGTAGGGTTTTTGATCCCCCGCGCTCGAGCGGGTATCATAAACTCGGGAACATCTATATCTGGCGGCATCGGCCAATGCCTAAGGTCACTGACGCAAGTCGCATAACGAGGCTGGGGAGCGCCAACCACGCCCTGCGAGGAAGCAGATGACACCGGAGAAGCGGACGAGGGACGCCGAGCCTGCCACGCCTTCGCCATCGGAGCAGGTGTCGGACGCTGAGACGATAGCACTTCCACGGATACCGCAGGAGACACGGAAGGGACTGCAGGAAACGGAAGAGGCGGCAAGACCGCTGCCGAGGAAACGGGTAACGAGGAAGGGGCCACAGAACATCCAGAGCGAGCATCCTTTCTCAACATCACCACCAGGCCACCCCGCT
This sequence comes from Procambarus clarkii, assembly GCF_040958095.1. Lineage (NCBI taxonomy): Eukaryota > Metazoa > Arthropoda > Malacostraca > Decapoda > Cambaridae > Procambarus > Procambarus clarkii. The sequence continues at coordinate 42,186,308 of NC_091179.1, read as the reverse complement.
CTCCACCAACTACAGCAGGGGGAACCACCGCCCACGAAGAACCGGAGCCATCCGACGCAGGCAACGCACCTGAAGCAGGACCCTCGGACACCGGACCAGAAGTGGAGGCCGAAACGCCGGCACCGGCATCCTCAGGCAAGTGTACCTCCGCCACCACCGTAGTGTGCACCACATCCGGAGCCACGCCACCGTCAACGGAAGGACGACACTCGTCGAATTCGCCAACATCAGCCCACACAGAAGAACGCCGGGAACGCTTAGGCTCGGGCCGCACATCATCAGACCCGAAGGCAGACTCAGCGACCCGCGCAGCACCAACCGAGCGAACCGACGCACGCCGCAGCACGGCAGCCTCCTCAACCACACGGGGCACCAGGCCAGGCACAGGAGGGAATTCCGGATCCACCTCATCTCCCAGCGCAGCCGGAACAGACGGCGAGGGTGCAGGGACCGGGACAGACACAGCAGAGGAAGAACGGCAGGCGGAAGAGGCTCAGGGACACCAGCTGGAGCACTAGGCGAGGACCCAACCTCCGGAGGAGATGCGGCACGTCAGCACAGGCGAGCAGACACACACCCGCCCCCAACCGGCCGAAACGGGCAAACAACACCAAACTGCTGGAGCGCCGACTCAACACGTCCGCCCCACACCGAAGCTAGGGCCAGACTCCCAACTCCAGCAGTGAAAGTGGTAACAGGGAGGTTTCCGTTGGTTATAAATTTTACTGTTGTGTTGTGGTAAAGTGTGAATTATTGGTGGATAATTTACTGAGGGAAGTCATTTACATGTTTTGCCGTGAGTGGCAAGGATGTACTGGGATGTACTGTGATGTACTGTGTTGTACCGTGTGTTAACCGTAGACAAGTTTGTCCTTGGTGGAAGGCGTTGTGTACTGTGAAGGATTTCGTGAGAATTAAAGTCAGTTAACGTCACCGGGGGTCACGATTTACTTAACGAGGTCACTTGTTCGTTGAAGATTGTTGTGATTAACGTAGGGACGCGTAAAGGCAACAGTCACAGTGAAGTTCACGCAGTGGAGGAATTGTCAAGTGAAGACTAACGTAGTGTTAACGATTTAACGAGCTGTCGTTAATTGATTGATTAACGTAAGGGGTTGACGGTCTGTTATGATCGGAGTCAATTGCGCTGTAATTAAGCTGCTGTAATTCATTGGACTGATCATATCTGTCTGCGGACAGAGTGATTAAGCACTCGTAGCTAATTAGAGAGAATTAGTAACCGCCACTTAGTGAATTCACCACTAAGGTGTTAATGTTGTTGTTTACACGGAGTGTGTTGTAACCTTGTGTGTGGTACAGTAGTCTACCCTCGTTAAGGTAATCCTGTCGTAAGACCGGAAGAGAACTGTCAGTTGAGAGACAGTAGGCTTTATCAATACTCGTCTGAATTAATAGGTTGTTGTATTCAGTAATTCATTGGGAATTACTCACCGAATGCTTGACTTTCAAGTTGATGTAATTAATTGATTTACGAGTTATTGCTGCCATTTAAGTGTCGTTGAGACACGTGTGTGTTAACGTAATTGTTTAAGTTCAATTAGAGTAACTTTTGTTGTTGATTGTCCTGAGAGACAAGTGTTAACGTAAGATTTTTTTATAAGGGGTTATCATTCTTGGATTAACCGCCTTGTTACTTGGTATCTCGTTGAGGGTAGCGAGCGCCAGTCAAGTTTTGTGATTATAGTATTGATCACCGTGAAGCCGTGACAATATTGATTGCAAGCTTGCGTCACCAGTGGGCACCACTTTGTTCAGTTAGTGTCATTAGTCAGTCAGCGACGACGGGATAAGGAGACCGTGGGTCCATCAGGCTGTTGATTAGCTGTTCTTTAATGTGCCACTGGAGTGACAGTAAAGTAACGTAAAGTCACTGTGTAGTAGTTTTAGTCTTGTTTTGTGAATAAATTGTTTGTTATCGAAAACGGTCGTTTACGCCAAACCTTCCAATATTACTGCCCCACATTTTATGTTCTGCAACGCTTTGCCTGCTTATGTTCATATCAAGTCTGTATCTAAAGCTCGAGTCCATTGCACAGCACCACACTTCTATAAATAAGAAGTGAGAATCCGTCGGCTACCCTTTATTAGTTGTCAAACTAGGAGCAGCCAGCGACCTAAGTGACAGGTGTTACCCGGGTGGTTTCGCCTGGCGGTTTGCTCCCGCGGTCCTATGATCTTAGGCTTTAAGATTAAATATCTGCCACTGGCAGCTCTTGCTGTTTAAGGTCTGCCTCTCTTGCGAGGTAGTTACGATTAACGTAACATCAATAGGACTTAATTCTTTTGATAATTGTCAAAGAAAAAAAATCTCACATTTGGCCCCCAAAACCTCTTCCTCCCCAGACTCCACTGGGTCTGCTGTTGCTGCATCTCACCTCATTCCTCACTCTGTTCTCCCTTAAGCTCTTGTATGCTTCAGTAATCATATCCGCGGCATCTTTCACATCCTTTACCCCCGCCTTTTCGATCTTGAACTTTGTCTCGGGATGCATCATCTCCAAGTACTTTTCCATGACCATCAATTGCTTTAGGTCAGCATACGATCCAACTCCGGCAGCCCCAATCCATTTCTGGAATCGTCTCTCCAGATCCCTTGCTGTCTCAGCAAATGTGCATGCTCCAACCTTCACCCTCTCTCTGAAGCGTTTCCTATAAGCTTCTGGGGTTAACTGAAATGAGCGCAGTATGCTGCTCTTTATGGTGGCATAATCCTGGCAGTCTTCTAGTGTCAATTGGGTGTATGCCACTCTGGCGGCACCGGTTAATCTTAATTGCACCAGTTGAGCCAAGTCATCCTGTGGCCATTCCTTGATGCTGGCCACCTTTTTGAAATATTGGAAGAAGCTCTCTGCCTCTTCGAGCACAAATAGGGGAATGTCCTTCTCCCTAACCCTATTATCTGGTGAGTACGCTACATGGGTGGTACTCTCTGGCAACTCATGTTCAATCCTTTGATCAGCCAAGGTTCTATTTGCTTCTATCTGCATTTGTTTTGTTCTCTCTTTTTCCCTTTCGACCTGGGCTTTTTTTTTCCTTCTCCTCTTCTAACTCCAGCTTCCTTATTTTGGTTTTCTCTTTTTCTAACTCCAGTCTAGTTTTCTGTTTATCTTTCTCCTGTTCCAACTCCAGTTCCCTTATTCTGGTTTTCTCTTGTTCATTTTTCATCTGAAGTTCCAACTTAAATTTCTCCAGTCGGAACTGTCTTTCCTCTCGTTCACGTTCTCGTTGCATCTGGAGCTCTAGCTGGAAACTTTCCAAACTCCTATTCCAGCTACTCTAGGAACACGTGATCGAGCTCGTGGAATATCGTCTCTCTTGCCCATGAACTCAAGCTGAAAGACGAATCGCATGTAATTTCTATCTAGGCATGTATAATTCCACACATATTCATAAATTTGTTGTGGATA